>NW_007730494.1:237573-238835 GCF_000696425.1 Galeopterus variegatus | reverse complement strand
AAAATGACATATATTGAAGAAACTAGAACCTTTGGGTGGAATACTCATAGCTTATATATTGCTTCATACGTGTACTCTTTAATATGTAGGATGCTAAAGAGTTTGAAAATATGGATGACATAGGTAAAATCAGAAAAAAAGTGAGCAAAATTGACTAGAGAAATAGAAAACATGAATAAGCCAGTAACTACAGATAAAATTAATAAAATAGGTGAAAAACTGAGTCCTACAAAGTGCCTAACTTGATAGAGAGCATTCATACGAAGGAAAGAATGGAAAGGTAAATTGACTTTAAGATAAACTTTTTATTTGAAAATTTTATATGTACAGAAAAGTTAAAAGAACAGTACAGTGAACACCAGTGTATCCCATGACTACATTTACCAGCCGTTGAAAACTTGTCTGCTTTATCATCTCTCTCTGTGGACACCCATTTCTCTTACCAGATCAACTGAAAGTAGGCTTCAGCCATCATGACACTTCACCCCTAAAATCTTCGTTTGCATCTACCCCAAACAGGGACGTACTCAGACAAACCCAACACCATCATAACACCCAAGAAATCACTGTTACTAATATGCTAACACACAGTATGCAGTCCACCCAAAATGCTAAATTTTCCAATTTTTCCAAAATGGTTTATATAGCTGGATTTTTCCCTTTTAATAGAGGATCTAATCAAGGTTCAAACATTGTAACTGATTGTTATGCAGTGTCCTTAGAACAACACCCTTGCGCCTTCCCCCGCCCCAGCCTCACTCTTTCTTTCATGACTGAATCCTTCAGAGTCCAGTTGTCCTGCAGGATGTCCCACATTCCAGATTCTCCTGTTTATTCAGGATTTAGTACCAACAAATTCAGAAAGAACTCTTTTAGACTAGTTTGTTTTTGTTTGTAATCAATGTTGTTACTCTTTTTGGTTTACTTTATATTTTGAATATGTAGAACATTTATATGTTCAAAAATCAAAACTATAGCATTGATATGTTTGGGGAAATCTTGCTCCCATGCAGACCACATCCACTCCAATATTACCTACTTCTTGTAGGAAACTAGTTTATCTTTTCTGTATTTCTTTTTGTAAAAATGGCAAAACTATATTTATGTTCTTATTTTTTATTTCTCACAACAGAAATTACATTGCATACATTCTTTTCCACCTTGCTTTTTAAAAATAAATTTTCATTTCAGAATAATATTAGATTTACAGAAGAGTTGCAAAGATAGTAGAGAGGTCCCATATGCCCATAACACAGTTTCTC
>NW_007730494.1:232820-237092 GCF_000696425.1 Galeopterus variegatus | reverse complement strand
GGATTTCACAAGTTTTTCCACTATCACACCTTTTCTGTTCCAGAATCCCATGAGGATTCCCACAATGTATTTAATTATCATGTCTCTTTTGTCTCCTATGGTTTGTGGAAGTTTCTCAGATTTTTCTTCTTTTTTTTTGCTATGGCTTTGATACTTTTGAGATGTACTGATTGGGCATTCTGCAGAATACCCATCAGGTTGGGTAATGTTTTTCTCCTGATTATGCTGCAGTTATGGGGTTTGGGGACGAATACCACAGAGATGAAGTGCTGTTTTCATCACATCACATCAGGGGGGATGTACTATCAACATGATTTATCACGAATGATGTTAACCGTGACCAGTTGGTTAAGGTACTGCTTGCCAGGCTTCTCCACTCTAAACATTTTCCGCTTTTTATATTCTGTTCTTTGGAAGTAAGTCATTATGTCTAGTTTTTACTTAAAGGGGGTTGGTAGATAAATCTGTACATCCTGGATGAGTTGTGGTACCTTACTTTTTCACTTTTCAATATGTCTTGCAAATCACTGTACAGCATATCCTTTTCACTACCTATTTTTTATGTCTATATTAGAGTAGTTGCTTTGTTGAATATACCATAATTTATTCAATCAGTGCCTTATGGATGAGTGTATAGTCTGTTTCTGATATTATTATTAAAATATGATATTAATTATAAATATTAAATCATATAGATGCCTTTTATCAAGTTGAGGAAGCTCTTTTCTATTATAAGCATGCAGAGAATTTTTAACAGAAATTGTGTTAATCTCTATCAAATATTTTTTCTGTATTTATTTAGGTGTTATTTATTCTTTTCTTTTTTGTTTTGCTAATATAGTGAATTATATTGATTTTACATTGTTAAACAAACCTTGCATTATTGAGATAAACTATACTTAGTCATGGTGTATTAACTTTTTATGAATTATTGAGTTCAATTTGTTTGCTAAGAATTTTTATATCTGTGTTTATGAGGGATATTGATCTATAATTTTCTGTTCTTATAAGTCAGCAATTCTTCACTAAGTTCTCACACTTTGTTGAGTCTGACCAGAGAACTTTGCATGCTCTCTTTTAATTATAATGGACAATGACCTGGCAGAAGCACAATTGCTGTCTCTTGGTTGGCGGATAGTTTCGGTTCTTGTGTCTCAGCTCTTGATGATAGCCACAATTCCTTTCACCAAAAGCAACCATTAAAAGCTTTTCTTTAATTTTTTCTTTGCTTCTTGTGCTTTTGGGCTCATGTTCATAAAGTATGTGCCCAGACCTAGTTGTTGAAGTGTTTCACCTATATTTTCCCTTAGTAATTTTACAGTTTCAGGTCTTATACTTAAGTCTTTAATCCATTTTGAGTTGATTTTAGTGTATTGCAAAAGGTGCATATCTAGTATCATTCTTCTGCATATGGATAACCAGTTTTCCCAGCACTACTGGGAAAGAGGCAGTACTGTTGAAGAGGCAGTCTTCTCCCTCCTGTAGATTTTTGTTGCCTTTGTCCAATAGCAGATGGCTGTAAGCCGGAGGAGTGATTTAGGGTTCTCAATTCTGCTCCACTGGTCTGACTGTCTATTTTTATACCAGTACCATACTGTTTTGGTTACAATAGCTTTGTAGTATAATTTGAAATCAGGTAGTGTTATGCCTCTGGCTTTATTTATTTATTTTTTTTGCTCAGGATTGCTTTGGCTATTCGGAGTCTTTTGTTGTTCCATATGAAAGGTAAGATTATTGCTTTTTCCATTTCTGTGAAAAGTGTCATTGGTATTTTGATGGGGATTGCATTGAACCTGTAAATTGCTTTGGGTAGTATAGACATTTTCACAATGTTAATTCTTCCAATCCAAGAGCATGGAATATCTTTCCATCTTTTTGTGTCTTCTTTAATTTCTTTAAGTGAGTCAATTTAGTCATGTGTGTTATGGAGAAATCACAATACAACCCAAGCAACTTAATTATCAATTCTTCCATTGTGCTGCCCTTTATTGGGGGAATAAGGAAAGTATCCTTCTCCTTTGTGATGAACCTTTCAAGAATTTACTGAAGGACTCTTCCTCCTACTATCGACTGTTTTCTCAACAGTAGAAACAGCTGCTAAGGAAACTTGATTAATATCTGAGTGTCTTGTATACTGAACTCATTGATTGGATTTATGAATGTCCACATATAGGTTCTGAATGATAGTAGAGCTAAAAATTCAGAAGTTTTTCAACTGATATCCTGGGCATTTTAAATTTTCTTCTACTCATAGGGACAGAACACTGATCTTAAGTTCTGCTCAGTTAACAAGAACCAGTAGGAATCTGCATATTCCTTGTGGGTTTGCTTTAGAGTGAGGCTGGAAAATCTCAATTTAGGTAATAGAAGTTAATATGGGGAGAAGGCGTTTAACTGCTTTTATTTCTGGGCATAAGGGCATTTCCTACTATTATGCTTCTCCTTGACCCTAATTCAGTCATGATTAATTTTGAGTTAACTGATTAAAAAAAGATACATAAAATTAAAAGGGGTATGAGAGAAATAAAATTAAGATAACTTTCTAACAGGAAAAGAGACAGGAACAGTAATAGTCCACAGTGGCGTCCAAGAGCAAAATATGAACTTTTATCCAGATTCCAGTACACTGTTATTTAATTGGAGTCCAAATTGGTCTAATTCAGGCAGCAGATGTATTTATTTTGGCTTGCATAAGGTTTAAAAATTTAATTGACGTCAGCATTTAAAAATCATGAGATTATCCCATAAAAGTACAGAATTCTGGTTCTCTCAGAAAATCAAAAGATCTGTCTGCTCTGTGTTCTCCACTGTTTTGAAAATTATAAAATATCGCTGAGTGGTGGCTACCTCTTTTAGGTGGGTAAACCATGTTTGTCCAGTTTGTAAGTCTACCCCTGAGCAATCTTTGACATTTGCATTCACTTTCTGACCTGAGTTTGAAATCCCTGATATAATTTAATGATAGTTTTCTTTATGAGGATTTTATCAGAATAATAAAGGAATTTAGTTTCAGATCCACATGGATACCTGATGATTCTCTGAAAAGATGAAGCATTTTCTTGTAGTGGGATCTAAAACTTGTAAGAATTCTTTTTAGGAAGGACAAGATGAAAGCTTGTGGCTCAATGGTAGAGCTAATGTCTTTTCATTTATGAATTTCTAATTGTTTTCTGTCTAAAATAATATTAGTTAATTTCTGTTAAAGGTCAGACTTGGTAATTAGATGGTAAAGAGAACCAGGAGACAGTAAGGGAACATGGAAAAGAATTGTAGACCAACACACACATTTATTAATCCAATTTGTAGAAGTAAACTAGATAGCTAAAGTTTGGCCCAGAAGAGTTTGCTCCCTGAGCATGATGATCACATACAACCAAGTTGAGAATTGTATGAGCTAGCCCGCCTTACCATTTCATAATATTTGGTTGGCTTAAGTAATTAACTCTCTCACTATAATTAAGTAGCTAATTCTAGAGTAAGAATATAAGTAATTATTCTGTTGGTCTACTTTTGAGGTCAAATAATGCCAACTAAACCTCATACTTGTTATTTTACTGCATCCCAAATGGATGTTTTATTGGTGAACTGACACCACAGGGAACCCATCAGAATGCATCTGGTAATAATCTTGTCTAAATTTCCTGACTACATCACATATAAATATTGAAAAATCACATGTGCCAATTATCAAAATAACATAAATGCCTTATTTAGTTTAACTACAGTGAAGTGATAGATTTTTATTCGTTCAGATAAACATTGAAATTAATTGGAGTTCCACAAAAGATTGGTGTGTAATGAGAGTATAAGGGAGCCAGTTTATAGAGATCAAAAGAAAGCTGTCTCTGAAAAAAACAGGTAATTCTTGGGAATAGATTTGAATCCTAGGAAGCAAGCCTTCTCTGTTGGACATTTGTGGCCTTTAAGGCCATTTTGTTTAATCTCTTTCCTATACTTGTAAACTCAACCAAAAAAAAAAAAATCCCTGTGTGATGAAATTTACTTTTTATTATTTGCTTTTGAGAACCAAGACTCAATTCCCAGGGCAGGCAGTTAATGTTGGTTAATAAGAACTATGTTGAATGGCTTTTGTAGGTTTTCACTTCTTCGTGTGCCACTTACGTGAGAAAAAAACGAAGAGTTTTCCAATGACTTTGGACCTTTTTCTAGATAAGAACTATGTTGAATGGCTTTTGTAGGTTTTCACTTCCTCGTGTGCCACTTACGTGAGAAAAAAACGAAGAGTTTTCCAATGACTTTGGACCTTTTTCT
>NW_007730494.1:231194-232675 GCF_000696425.1 Galeopterus variegatus | reverse complement strand
TCGTGTGCCACTTACGTGAGAAAAAAACGAAGAGTTTTCCAATGACTTTGGACCTTTTTCTAAGACATGCTGAATCATGATTACAGCTCCATGTCTAGCTATTGTAGTCAACTAGACTTCCCACTGGGGAGTGGATTTTTACCATTTTACCAAACCCTCAGAGTTTACCTAGGAGGCTCATGGTCTGATTATAAAGTCTGTACTATTGCTGTTTTCTCACAGCTGAAGCTTAAAGTTTGGAGAATTTCTGGTACTTGGGATTATTAAATTTGGATATGTTTTCTTATGAGGAATCATACCATGTGTTTAAATGAATGACAGGATGTATCTGGAGTAAAATGGAGGCAAAATTTAGGATGCTTAAATTTGATTATTTTGTCTCCTTATGGGCATTAGTAAATTTAGACTTTCATGTTTATTGTGCTAATGTATATTTGATGTATAAAATATATATTTGATATAATTGCTTTTAGCTCTCTTTACTTCTCAAATATTCATGTGTAGATTTGTGTATAAACCCCATCAATTATTCTTATTTCAATTACTTTTATCTACCTTAATTTGGGATATAGTGATAGTACTTATCCATTGTTAAAGTAAGCCTGATAGAACATATATATTTAGAAAGATCTCTTTATGGCCTGTGTTACTTTTCCTTTGGAAAGTCTTTCCTGTCATACTAGTCTTCTCTTGCTCTGTATATTTACAGCAGTTGTTTGTAATATCTACCATATCTGCTACCATTTGGGTAGATGTATTGTTTTCAAATTATTTATTCATAGATTTTCTTTTTCCGGACACATTGTGAGATCCCCAAGGACAAGACCATACCTCCTTCTTTTTTTATTCCCACTGTTCCGGCCCAATAGACCTCTGATCATACAGGGTCAATGAAGACTGTGTTGTCATAATTATCTTAAAAACATCTACATCTCATTTTAGAGGTAACCTCACTCTTTTCCTATTTTAGTATGTTATTAGATACAGAGTATTTTTCACTCTATACAATCACAATTACAATAGGCAGCTTTGTTGAAAAAATATGTAATATAATATACTTTCCACATTTTATACATGTAAAACTGTAGTTTGATTTGTGTATGCAATTGAGGTGTGCAACTTTTACTCTCAAAACAATGTTCTCCTTGAAACCTACCTCAAGAAAAGTCATTCTTCTCTCAATTTCTAGTCTTCTTGTTGCCCTGTCTTACGCAAGGGCATTATTTTTCATTCTATTCCGATAGTTTACTTTTTTTCCCTGACATCTCCACTTGAACTTCCAAGATCACCAGTATATTGTTTTCCTTCAGAATTTCTACAATAATTGTTGCTTTAATGCTTAACAGGCTTTAGCTCCCAGACTCAGTATGCAGGAAATAACACTTTTCTTTTTTTTTTTTTTTTGTCTTTTTCCGTGTCTGGCATCGGATT
This sequence comes from Galeopterus variegatus, assembly GCF_000696425.1. Taxonomy (NCBI): domain Eukaryota; kingdom Metazoa; phylum Chordata; class Mammalia; order Dermoptera; family Cynocephalidae; genus Galeopterus; species Galeopterus variegatus. Next base: position 231,244 of record NW_007730494.1, on the reverse strand, counting down.
GCAACCCTCAGTGTCGCCCCCGTACCGGACCGAGACCGGCAACGGGATCG
>NW_007730494.1:228603-230331 GCF_000696425.1 Galeopterus variegatus | reverse complement strand
GGGGGAGCGCCGCCGCGCTTCCCAAGCGGCGCACTATCCAGTGCACCACCAGGCCGGCCCTAGATAACACTTTTCTTTATCTTCTTAAAAATAAACCCAATTCTGTCTCTGGGATCCCCCTCCAGCAAGACTGGAAATCTAATCTTAATAATAATGAAGACTTTCCCTAAAGGGTTGTATAACAGTCACCCATTAGAACCAAGATAGAGGGGAGACCTTTTAAAGCCACAGTCACTGGGTCATACTGGTAAGTTTAGAGATGCTCTTTTAATTCCGTAGGCTCTTCAACTATTTTGCCACCCTTGAGGCAAGGAGATCTTGTGATCCTGGGGATCCCAGTGGCTGGGATCTGCTCTTCCTACGTGTTTTACACGTCTGCATGGTCAGTGCTACTACAGGGATAACAAACATGTCCTCTTACCTGTTTCGAAGAAATTCTCCTCAACTTAAAAAGCCTTCTCCCTCTAAGCTCACACTCCTTGATACTTGCCATTATGTCTTCATGTCTCTACTCCATCTATGTAAGTCAAAGTTCCTGAGGCAAGAACACACAAAACTGACTGCCTACCTATGATGTGAGGAAGAGGAGCATCTACAAGAAGAAAGATGTGTATGAACCTGGCCAGAACCCCGCTGTGTTCTGTCCCTCCACATTTAAAGGAATTTTGATCATAGAGATGTAACTGATATGCCTCAACAAGAAAACTCCATTTTCTAAAGAGCTGACAAATATGCTCTGTCTCTAGGCATAACTCGGAGTCTCCTAAAATTGCCTTGTTGGCTTCTGGAGGAGGTGGTTGTCTCCACTCCCGTTTTCTATCCCTGACACCTGCGTCAGAACACATGATAGGTATTTCACAAACTCTACTAATGTTAGTACCAGTGATATTTTATTATAATAGGAAAAATTTTTGGTTTCTCCTGATATTTCTCATCAATGGAGCTTGACCTGACCTGTATTCAACTCCTTAAGATAAAAAATTCTATGAACAATTTACACTGTGATATTTATATTTTACCTGAAATATATATAAAGCATGTATATGCTTTCATACATTCATTGTTTTCTCACACAGTATCATCATTATAAATACAGTTTTGGTGCCTTAGTATGTGGAATTAATGCTCCTTCTTGGACTGAAAACATTAAATTATTAATTACCTCCCCAGGGTTTTGCTTCCTGCTCTAATACCTTCAATTGACTCATTACAATTTTAGCACAAAAATTGCTCCTCCTGAACCAGATATTGTTTGTATATTTCTGAGTCAATTTCTGATATGTAAAATATTAAACATTTTCTTTTATGCTTAATATAACCTCAAAATAAATTGATAAGTTAGATAAATGTAATTTTTCTTATATATAAGAGCATAGCAACACAAATTATTTCATTGTTGGGATGATTTACTTTAATACCACTATGATCCTGATTTTAGAGATGTGAAAATGTGAAGAAAGTGTACATTTTAGGTTTAATTAATTCTTAATCCCTAAACCTGTATATTACAAAAAACAACCAATTCATTATCCTTTGTTACAGTGTATTTGGCCTTGTTGTCTTTTTTGCTTGGTTTAATTAGTTCCTTTTCTTTATTCAGTTCCTTTGTATAGGCTCAAGGATGTCGAGAAACACTGCCCTTCCTGTGTGCCATGCTATAGGAGGGATGATTGAATGATGACGGGGTAGGCATCTGTCACCAGTCCCACCTGGTTGAGATGAAACTGG
>NW_007730494.1:217180-228315 GCF_000696425.1 Galeopterus variegatus | reverse complement strand
TGAAGCCACCAGAGGAAAAATTCTTAGAGAAAATAAAGCATGACAGTAAGATTTGAGTATGTGGAAAGTAGATTCAGCTCATCTGGGGATCGGCACGCTTCTATTTAGTCCTCTCCTTACTCTCTTATGAACCAGATGTAGCAGGGGGTTTAACCAGGAAATTGAGTGTAGGGTTATAGGTGATAAGATGACTGCAGGCACCAAGTTACGACTCAGGAAATTTGGTCTGTGCTTTTGCCAGTACAGGGCATTTCACCAGGATAGAGAATATGTGCTCTGTTGCACAGAGATCTGTGCCAGCAGTAAGTGATGTGGAAGGATTTAGTGAAATTTCGCCAATAACCCCAGGCTTACTGCTTAATGAATAGAACATTCCCTTGGGACTTTAAGAGATCTTATGGAATGAGAGACATGAATCCTGTACTTTTTTCTTTTTTTCATAGGCTTAAGAAATCCTGTTCTGAGTGCAAATGTAGGGATGATTTCAGTCTTTCATAATAGATACCGAATATGCTTACATTTTGAGTACATTTAGAAGGAATAGTAATGTGAATGTCTCAAACCTACTTGGTCCATTAATTTATCAGAGTGCCGGGAAGAAGACTGAATAAACACAATCTCTCTCTCTCTCTTTCTCTCTCTCTCTCTCAATCTCAACTCTCTCAAGTTCTTCTTAGGTTCCTGTACTACAGAGTTAAATGAAATAGTTCATGTAAAACCTACTTTGATGATGGTCAAGAGTAGTTTTTCAATAATTTTGGTTATTACTGTTATTGGAGAGAATGATGAAATTTAAAACTAAGGGGAAAAAGGAATAGAAAAAACAAGAAATGAATTGAAATGAGTGGTGGTTTAGGGTGCCCTCAGATTGATGTCAGTGAATTAAAGTAGCTGTGACCTAGGCTTTGATGTAAGGGTAGCAGAAAGACTTAAGGAAAACAGTATTGGATAAGAAGACAGAGACATAATATAGTTTCAGTTCTTTCTCTTATTAGAAATTTGACCTCAGGAAAGTTACTTAATTGATTTAAAACCCTGTTTCTTCATCTGAAAAATGAAGATTAATGATGTCTGCTCTAAGTCCATTTTGTAAAGATCCAATGAAAGAAAGTGCTATAGAAATGTGGTGTTACTTTTTATTAAAGGAATGCAGTGAATTTACATTTTATAAAGTAGAATATGCCTTCTCTACATCTTAATTCCCTCAAGCTTCAGACCATGAAGGTGTCCTATATTCTATACTATGGTCTATAGAAAAGTAGACGTGAAATAGTGTGACAGTAATACACAGTTGGATGTAGCCACAGAAGGTTGCTTGACAGTATTAGAACTACTATATCATAAAATATGAATACTACACAGGTAAGATTATTTTGGAAGTTAGAATTCATCTGAAAGATGCTCTCTTCCACTAAGTTATAACTCTTTCATCCTAGGGACTCAAAGAAAGAAGGAAAGATAACAACTTAGTGTGAATAGAAAGATGTAATTCTTGTGGCCAAGAGTGGTACAGTAGATATTTTTCAGAATATTTGAAAGGAATAAGGACTTTAAAAATATATTCAGTGGGTTTACTTGTTGGTAGGTGGAAACAGGCAATAAACATAATAAGTTGAATAGTTGTATGTTAGAAAGTTATAAGTGATTTAAATTAAAAGCAAAACCACCACCATCACCACCATCACCACCACCACCACCACAACACAACAGTAAAGCCTAGAAGTACAGGGATCAGGGGTTGTAGAACAGCAATTTTAAATAGGGGGTCAGGGAAGTTCTTATTGGCAAGTTGAAGCCTGAACAAAATTTGGGGGAGGTAAAAGAAAAAAAAAGTGTTCATAGATATGGTGGAAAAACATTCAGGAAGAGAGAATAGCTAAGTCCAGTGGTTTAAGGTGAGAACATACCTGTGTTCAAGAAACAGCAATGGCAATCAGAGAGGTAACTGGGTGGGGGGCACCACCCTCGGCTACTGTTCTCTCTGCATGTTTGATGATGTCTTTGCTGTCACCATCACATTAAAATCTTAGCTCTGATTTGTCTAATTTATCTCATTACAGCGCATTAATATACACTTAGATTGTATATGTAGAATATTGTATTTTAAAGTATACTATTTTATATTCTATATACAAGTATGTAGAATATATAGGTACATACACACAATGCATTTGTGTTTGTACATATATTATCTATGTATGGTGTATGTATATGTACATATAGTATATATGTATTTGTAATATATGTAATGTTTTGATTGTACTACATATAGCCCTTAGTCCATAATTGTGGGTTGATCTTTATCAATTAATCATTTTTTAAAAATATTAATATGTTGTTGAAGACAGCCCTATATGTATTTTTATCTGGGCTGGATAGTTTCCAGATGATAGTTTGAGTCAATATGTTATGTAGAGCAAATTGACAAGAAGGTTTTCCTTACATATTATTGTCTTAGCAAGATTTCTTTTTGGAGAGTACATCACATACTATACTTGTAATGAAGCATTTTTAAACAAATTTAAAATAATGGAGTATGGGCCGGCCCGGTGGCGCACTGCTACAGTGCGCCGCTTGGGAGCGTGGCCGCGCTCCCGCCGAGGGTTCGGATCCCACATACAGACCGGTTCCCGCTCACTGGCTGAGCGAGGTGCGGGCGCAGCACCGAGGGTTGCGATCCCGTTGCCGGTCCTGGTCCGGTACGGGCGCGACACTGAGGGTTGCGATCCGTTGCCGGACACGAAAAAAGACAAAAAGGAAAAAAAAATAATAATGGAGTATGACACCTGTTTATTGTTATCTTGAAGAAGTATTCTACCTTGATTTCAACTGGAGATTAGACTTTAGCTCCTGGAAAAAATATATGCATATATTTGTAGATATATTTAGATATCTACATATAACTATCAATCTACATCCATCTCCTTATCTTTCTAACTATATAGTTTTGAAATAAATGAAGTAAATAAATGTTAGTTCCCTTATCCATACTGTTCTGTATGTTCAGCTTATTTATTTTAATATTTTCCTATAACTACGACCCTAATTTAATTTTAATTTCCCAGTTCTTGTCTAGATATGACCCTTATCCTCTAACAGAATTTCTCTAGGACTCTTTTGCTTCCCCAATCCTGGGTTGCCTTTCAATCAAAACACTGAACATTAGAATGAGAAAATTCCTTTTCCTCATATGGTACCTTTCTAAAAAGACTTTAAGAAACTTATTTACGTTTTTAATTGATGTGAAAATGGTGTTCAGCTAATAACCAATGTTGAGGGTGTTCTTTCCTCCTTCATTGTCAAACGCTAAATTTCTGGTGTATAGTTTTCAGCCACAATGATATTGTGAATTATTAACAGCATACACTTCATTACTTCATTTTGTAATGAAAAGGATAATAAAAAATTTCCAAAACTCCTAAAATTTTATTTATTTGAAAATAGCCTTTTCATCTGAATATAAAAGAAGTAAAATCTTCTGAAAGGTAAGTTAGGAGAAAAATCCAGGATTAATAGCCTTAGAGAACAATATTGTCCTTCATGGATATTCACTTCTAAGTTTGCATTCATAAGAAAATTTTAAATCTTCAGTCACTTTCTATATATAGTTGAAATAACATTGAAAAAGTAAAAAAGAACTCTGAACTCTGAATATTTACACCTAATTGCTTAATGACAAATCTTAGAGAAAAACACAAAGTTTTACAACATTTGTCTCAGATTGCCTAGATATTTTAATTAATGAGTTTTGAGTTCTTATGGGGGGTAAGAACTGTTTTCTGAATGTCTGGCCTTTCTGCAGAATCAAACTAGTGTTTTCAAATATCCTATCCAATAGGCATTGGTTATGATTATTTTACGCTAAGATTATTTGAATACCAACTTTCAACTTTCACCTGCATTAAAGAAAAAACAAATAATATAAACTACTGTATTAAATTCTGTACAAACAGAAAAATATGCCTCACTGATAAAACCTTTAAAAGAAAGCAAACAGTTTTCACACGTCTCGCCATGAATTCAATGGTGTCTTAATGAAGTGGGTAGTAAGGACATAGGAGCATTTTTTCTACACAATGCCCTCTAGGGAATTTAAATGAATTCCTAACATAAGTACTAAATGGTAGGAAAATCAGTGTCTTTGCCTCTTCAAAAGGTGGTGCAATTTTTATAACTGTACTACTTCATCTCTGTTTGAACTCTAATATTTTATACTATTCAATCTGACAGCTACTTATAAAACGGAAAATGGTATTGCTTTAAGTCAAATTTGTTGAGAGCACTATTGTGAAATTTGCATGATCCATCTTTCAAAATGTAATGCTATATTAGGCAAAAAAATGTTTTTTTTTCTTTTTCCATGTTTACATTTTGTGATGTCACCTATAGGCATCTGTCTGATCGAATTCTAAAACTATTTATTATTCTGTGTTCTAGCTCTGTCCAGATGTTTAGCTACAGGGTAGCGTTACTGCCCAGATTAGTACAGCTGGTTAGAAGACACTGCTAAATATGTACAGCATCTGTGGTTTGTCTTGGGAGGTTGAATTTCAATTAATTAAATGTGCAGCTAACTTACAAAGATATTGCTCCTCAGCTAAGCTGACTATGGAGCAGAACTATTTTTAAAAGCCAAAAATAAACAGAAAACTTTTTTTTAAAAAAGAACACAAATGCCCTGAACTACATAAATAGAGTAAAAACAGATATTTAAATTAAAAAAAAAATTTCCATTCTATCTAGAAAGTATGAGTCTATTTTCAATGCTGTTAGGAAAACTAAAAAGAACACAAATGCCCTGAACTACATAAATAGAGTAAAAACAGATATTTAAATTAAAAAAAAAAATTTCCATTCTATCTAGAAAGTATGAGTCTATTTTCAATGCTGTTAGGAAAACACACACAGAAACACATATACACACATCTTTGTTAGGATTACCTGGAAGTTAAACTCACTACTTTCACTCTGCTTTGGTGTTTACTTTTATTTAAAGAGAAAAAAATTGAGTCAAAAATAATAATTTCAACATCATACTGAGCCAAAATTAATCAGACAGCAACTACAAATTATACAACTTATGATTACAGTTGTGATGTTTAGATGAATTTCCTGGCTTAATATTTTGTTAGGAGGCCTTTTGTCATTATTCAGACATTTGGAAAATAGATTTTATGAAAAAACATTCTAACAGCGAATGCTTACAAAACCTTCCCTTGAACATCTGTAGCAAATTAAATAAGCTTGTAAATATAATAAATAAGCTAACTTGAAAAGTACTAGGGAATAAACAAAACTTGATTTAGTTTTCTTTGGCTAGTTACAAATAATTTTACTTGTAATGATTATTGCAATCTCTATCTAGTATACATGCTACATAGCTGCCTCATACAAGGGACCTCTAGACTGATTAGTTTAAAAAAAAAAAAAAAGAGGCAGAACCAGAGTTCAAGCCCAGATTCCACATATAACATGAGTTTGGAATTGTACAGTTTTTGAGCATCTAAATATGTGAAAATTCATTGTATCTTTATTGCTTTGGGCTATGATATGAACTGAATTGAGATCCTCCCAAATTCATGTTGAAATTGTAACCTCACACAGGGCTGCGTTTGGAGATAAGGACTTTAAGGAGGTAATTAAGATTAAATGAGGTCATACGTGGGGAGCCCTGATTCAATAGAACTGGTGTTCTTAGAAAAGAGAAAGAAACACCAGAGATCTCTCTCTCTCTCCACCGTGTGAGAGCACAGTGAGAAGAAACCCAGGGAGACAGCCCTCACCAGATCCCAGCTACATTGGCACCCTGATGTTGGACATCTAACCTCCGAACTGCTAGAAAATAAATTTCTGTTGTTTAAGTCACCAGTCTATAGTATTTTGTTATGACAGCCCAAGCAGACTAAGAGGCTACCTCATCCAATGATGACACTCATTTTAAAAGAATTAATTCTTCGTTATTGAACCAGATTACAGAGCTTCTTCATAATCTGAGTACTGTTAAGGGGTTTGCATAGTTGATTTCAGCTTGCTCTGAAGTTTTTGGCACAGATATGTAGAAATTGTAATTAACAGATGAATAAATTAATTGTCATAAGCTTTATTTTTCAAGAAAGCGAACTTGCACCTTAGTTATCTCTAAGGCACCCTCTGGGATGACATATTCCATGAGGGCAAGAAGTAACCCCTCAGGGGAATTTTAAACATCATCAACTGTGTAAGAGACCCATGGCACCTTTCCAGTTTCCCTGGGATTGGTAACAATATCTGGCTTTTAAATACAGGAGAAATTAAACTTTGCAGCATGTTGCTATTTGAATGACCTACTCTGTGGAATTACAGCAGCAGGCTAATCCTTTAGGAGCGATGGCTCTATCAATCTTTGGATTTTTCTAATGTGGAAGCTACTCAATTGCATCTCAGAAATCAGGGAGGTAATTACTCATGCAGACAGCACAAAATGAAAGAAAAAAATGCAAGTTCTGCTGAGTATCCCTTTTAGAACAAGCTGTGGAACAAGGAAAACAGCCTCTATAATCAGTCAAATTCTTCCACTAATTTTTCAGGTGTTGAAGGCTGTAGTGAGAATACATGCTATGAAAGTTAACAAAGCAATGTGGCTTTCAGAGTGGGTTTTAGAGGAGAGAGAAAAGGAGACAGAGGCATTTCTTATTTTTAAGGAAGAAACCTCGTGGAAGTGAAACTCAGTTCAACTTTATTACTTTAAGTAAACGTTCTAGGACTTAACATCTGATAGATAGTGCCTTAAGGATCATTTACCAAAAGTTTCATCATCCCATAAATTATAAATATTTAAAAAAATATTACTCTGTGAGATGAATTAAATATTCAAGTTTTTGACAGGGGTTATTCAGAATTATCAAAAATCTTGTTAGTAAAATGAATGAACTATAGGAAGGAATTTGAGAGATACTGCTTTGGTACATTCCAGGTTACTTTAGATTTTTATGTGTTGCAAAAATCTAAAGCACCTAAGGTTCCTGCTGAAAGCTCCACTTTGCCATAAAATGTTTGCCTCCAACCACTGAAGTAATGAAGGAGGCTTCTTTTCACTAAAGTGAAGGGAGATAGCTTTTATGTTATGTTTTATGTTATGATGCTTGCGGTCACTGGGTTTGACATTATTTGATTTTGTTTTTGGTACTGTGCACACAAAGATTTGGTTTATAAGTAATCTCTCTCTCTTCTACTCAACCTCCACTGTCTTTCAGTCAGATGTAAATATTTCTCAGTTAAGGTTTTAATTTGAATATTTAAGTTAAAATACTTCTTTCTTCTTGGGAGAAACAGAGGACTAGGTTAAGCAAACTGCTCAACATTGTGCATGGTCACATGGATGCCAAATGTGCTCACTTTTGGCTGGACATCTTTTTATAGATGGCCAGCCATATGAGGACAATTTTGTTCCATCAAATGCCGAAAACCAGTATAATTTTCTTGGGCTGTTATCTTTTAGGTGATGCTACATTAACAGGGCAAGATGAGAAATAGAGTTAAAGAATATTAATATTTCTAATCTGTATAAATGAACTAGCTACACACTTGATTTTAGCAGTACTTTTTTTTTTCCTGAGAGTTGGGCAGTTGTGGCTTTTGCAACCATTTAAAAACCATTGGTGACAGGCCAAGAAACAGGAGGATGGAGGTTAGTGTTCATCATTAGAGCAGGGCTTTTGTGTGGCCTTTAGGAATCACGGGCCACTGAGGTTTAATTTTGAACAGGTTCCAGATAATGCAAAAGTCAGCTGCTTTTCGTCAGAAATTCAATTCAAAATTCACAAAATGTATTGGTACCTACAGATTGCATTTTGTGTCTTCTCTCATTCTTTAAACCGACAGTTATTTTGTACCGAATTACCATTTTCTAGAAAGGTGAAATCTCACTCGATGACATAGTTTTTGAATAATTAAGAATGTTTAGTTTTGATGCTTAATATTCAAAAGAATGCATCAGAATTCAAAGAATGTTAAAAACAGAAGTATCAAATTAATACTCTGTTTGAAAGTTTTGTAAACAAAGAATGCAAAATATAATCCTGAGAGTACTAGATTTATTTTTGTCATACTGTTTTTTGGGAAAGTTCTGAATTTCTCTTTTCTATGTGCTTTGTAATATAAAGAGCTGTAGGGGTAAGAAGATTAGGATTTCTATAGGCAGAGAGAATCTCAGTGATAGTTTGGGTAGACTACTCTGACCACAGTGTGTAAGATGGATAAATATTAGTGGGGAAAGATAAAAAGATAAGACATTAGTAGTGGTCCTGGTAGTTAATGTAGGGTAGGGGGTGGCGGTGGCAGTCAGAATGGGAAGGAGGGTGTGTAATGCAAAAGGCACTGAAATTTGTGAACTAGTTATAAAATTGAGAGTAAAAAAATGAGAAAAATATGAATCTGACTTTGAGTTAAACTGAAGAAATGGTCTAGATGTGAAAAAAAAAAGTAAAAATGTTGAGTTTGTTATTGCAACTAGGGAAGTGGGATCAAAAATTGAGAGACAGAACTGGAAGTCATTTCCATAAGTGTGATACTAGAGACAATGTACATGATTGTGTTTCCTGAACAGAAGAGTGTAGAAAGAGAAGTCTTAAGGGCAGAACTTTAGGAAATGGTTATATATCCAAGAAGGCAGAATAAAAAGAAGTCATTCCCAGGTAACCTTATTTATGTCAGAGAATCTAAGAGAGGAAGTTTTCAAGGAAGTTTTGTTAAAATAGTCCAAGATTCAGGGATGTAGAGGATGAAGACCTCTAATATAGGGAGAAAACTAATCAAGTTTTCTTCTTTAACTCTATTTATTCATATATAGGTAGATTTTTTTTTGTGATGCTCTGCCTGAATAGCACAAGCTTCTTGAATATAAAGCTAGCTTGTTCACATTGTATGTCAACTTTTACTCATTTTCTTTATGATTTCTGTATGGTAGAAAAGAAGAGATGACTGTTAAGAACTGATAAGCTAAGACATTTTTCTTCCTATTTTTCCCATCTTCTTCCTTAAATAATTCTCTCTCCCTCCTCCCTCACTCTCTCTCTCTCTCTCTCTCAACTTAGACCATAAGTTGAGTGGAGACTCAGAAAGTAATAAATGCATCTCCAGTAAGAAGATAAACAATCTGGTAAATATTAGAATCCTCTGAGGCTATGTCTTCCTCCACCCAGAAAACATTCACTTCTTGTTTATTCAAAAATAAAATGGAATCCTCGAGAGGAAAAAAAAAAGTGTGCCCTCAAGAGTGAACCTCATGTCTAGCAGGAGAAAACAGCAGTAATAAATGCATCTCCAGTAAGAAGATAAACAATCTGGTAAATATTAGAATCCTCTGAGGCTATGTCTTCCTCCACCCAGAAAACATTCACTTCTTGTTTATTCAAAAATAAAATGGAATCCTCGAGAGGAAAAAAAAAAGTGTGCCCTCAAGAGTGAACCTCATGTCTAGCAGGAGAAAACAGCAAAAAGCTGGTCCTATCAGTTTTCATTTTTGCTTTAGAAAACACAAATGCCTTTTGATGTCAAAATAAAAGAGGGCTGCAATTTGAAAAGAATATATTTCTCCAGCTTGGAAATTTTCAGTCATATGAGGACACCAATACTAAAAGCCTTGTCTTTTTTTTTTTTTTAAACAGGATTTTAACATTCTTTGTTAAGAAGGTAGAAGAGAGAAAAGAAAACCCTCTTAGGAAAGGAGATAGGTAGAGCAATTGTGTTGGGCACTCTTCTAGAATCTTCACATCTTGTTGTCTTAAAGCATACAACAATAGCAACAGTATTGTAACAACACACTCAGAAATTCTATGCTCACTGAAAAAAGAATAGTGATGTTATTAGCTATGAGCATCCTTATTTCCTAAATATGACTCACAGAAAAACTAATACTTTCTAATGATCAGCAAATTGTTCTCAAGAGGAAGACAATATTGTTAAGAATTTTTGTACATATTAATTTGTTTAGTTTTCTGAAGTTATAAAGGAAAGATAAACCAACTGGTGTATTATGAAAGTTACATTAAAACTATGAAATTATTCTAAGTGATTGTTTATCTAAACAATGTTTTCTTTTTATTGAGAAACATCTCATGTTGTTTCTTTACCTAGATTTTTCTCCATGTACCCTACACTTTTGGTGCTAAAATCATCCTTAGTTAATATTTTTGTTGTATTGTTAGTGTGGTGTTTTATTCCATTTTTATGCTTGATTTTTGATATTATAAAATATCAATTTTTAAAGTGTACTCACATATTCTTATATATACTTAGTTGTCACTATTCAGCATTATAATTATTATAAAAACTACAATGTTTCTATCAACTGAAAAGTAAGTTTAAGATCAAACTAGTAAAAATAATATTAATAAAAATTATTGATTTGGAGCTTACTATGGGCCAAGCTCTGTGGTGAATAATTTTTAATGATTACCTCATTTAGGCTTCACGATAACCTGTGATGTTGGTCATTCTATGGCCTCTTTCATAGACGAAGAATTGAAACTTAAAGATGCTACTCGGCTCCTTTATTATCTACACAGCTGGCAAGGGGGGAATTCTGGATTCAGGCCCAAAGCAGTTTGACAGCTTTCTAACCTCTATGTGCAATTGTCTTACAAGCTGGTAGTATAGATAGTATGCATATGCAATTACACACTGTAATGAGTGAACTGACAGCAGGAGACACCAGAATTCTCCCTATGGAAGAGACACTGCTTGTTTGTTTAGAGAAATGAGGAGTTAAGATTTTGGTTATAAAATGTTCAAGGAGGGAAGAAAAAGACTGTAGGAGAGCTGCTAAATCCTTAACATCAGATGTGAACAGAAATTTGGGCTTGGAGAAAGCCACATATGAGGAAAAGCAAGATAGTCATAGGAACAAAAAAGGAAGATCAGGAACAGAGAATAGGCAGAAGCGATTAGAGTCATGCCTTGGGCATTTTCAGACATCCTGCAGGGAGCACTGGATTTCTCCCAAATGCAGATGGAACTTGAGTCAATTCTATCTAATTAAGAGAAGTGTTTTTTTTTGTCTTTTTTTCATGTCCGGCAACAGATCGCAACCCTCAGTGTCGCGCCCATACCGGACCGGGACCGGCAACGGGATCGCAACCCTCGGTGTTGCACCCGCA
>NW_007730494.1:209159-216180 GCF_000696425.1 Galeopterus variegatus | reverse complement strand
TCCGAACCCGCGGCGGGAGCGCCACCGCGCTCCCAAGCAGCGCACTGTAGCAGTGCGCCACCGGGCCGGCCCCAAGAGAAGTGTTTTGATATTTGGGTTAAATTAATAAAATATACACAATTCCTAAAGAATCAAGTACACATGGGTGTTTGTCATTTTAAAAATATTAGTAATATAAGAACCATTTTGCAGTAAACAAATACAAATATTATGAAAGTTAGAACTCTATTTTGTTGTAAGAACAGTAGATGAGAGCAGACCTCAAACTGATGAAAAGCATAATAAGAATATTTGACTTGATCTTGTATAAGTAATATTTTGCTTGAATAGTAAAACTGAACATTAATGCTGTAGCCTACATAACCACCAGCTTATACTGTTATTCATGTTAATTATTGTCGAAAAGTACCTTAAGTTTTAAAATAAGACCATTATACCATCTACATATAATATTATCTCTTCTTTTCCAATAAAAGTTGTATCATATAGTTCAGAACTCTTCTTAGTTACCTAGATTTTATTTGTATTTTTAATCAGAAAGAAGTATTGCATTTTATTAAGCTCTTTATTAATATTCATGGAAATAATCATATGTTTTGTTTTTGAAAATTGATGCAATGTGTTAATGAACTTCTTAAATTACACAAAATTGCTATGGCAGATGTGGTAGATTCTTCTTTTAATACCATTTAAATTTAGTATCAATTATTTTATTTAGCATTACTTATCTCTGGTTATAGGTAAAAGCAGCTTAGTTTTCCTTTTTTATTTTTGCAAATTTTTGTTGCTTTGAAATGAAAGATTTGCTAAAGTAATATAAGTAAGCACATCTTGCTTATGAGAGAGCAATGGAAAGATCCATTTCTTAAAAACTTAAAAGAACCCACTAGTAAAATGAGTTTCACTTGATGAAAATAAAAATGCAAAGGAAAACAAGCAAAAAACAAAAACACAAAAAATCCCCTCATGACTTTTAAAATTAATATTTAGATATTTTATATTTTAATTAGTTTAATAACAATAAAAACTATAATAATTTTGAAATAACTTTCTTCATTATTTTCCAATCAGTATACTCAGTTTTTCCAGGGAAAACTTAATATATTAAACTTTTATAATTACATTTTCAACAGCATAATATCTATTTCACTAGAATCAGGAATTGGATATATTGAATAATTAAATTATTTTTCTGCTAAATCATTGATTTCTCTCTTTAATTTTTATTTTTGTTTATATTTTGGGGGGCTAATGTTTCCCTTTTTCTAACTTCTAGAGTTCCATATTTTTTTTTATTTCTATCTTAAGAAATAAAAACATTATAGTTATAGATTTACTGTTCAACATCACTTTGACTGAATTCCATAGGCCTGGTTGTATGGATTTTCATTTTTGTTTTTATCTAGATCAGTATATTAGCCATAATTTTTTATTTCTTCACTGACTGCACAATTATCTAAAAGGATTATAATTTAATTTTCAATTTTTGGAGAATGTTATTGTTACAGTTAGTGTAAGTTTTATTATTTGTTTCTAGTTTATGATACTATGGTATCAGGGCTCGGAACATGATTCCCCAAAGTAAGGCACCCTGGCTTGCTAAATATTTTGAAATGAAGAAGATTGTAAGGGCCTCAGAAGCAAGGTCTTTCTGACTTTCTTCCATCCTCCTGTCTCCCCCAGAATGAGTCAAAGAAACCAGAATTCCTCTTCCCCAAGGCAAGCCATAAAACATAAAAAGGTCACTATCTGACCTTCTCCCTTCTTTTTTGAAGACCTTCACATGACAGGTGTCCTGCCCTATACCTGGAGGAAAGAAATGCCACACAGAGAGGCCAGGAAGTATCTGAACAGACAGGCCTTGCCAGGTTTCCCCCCACAGTCTATTACCATTAGATCATTCTCTTTGTGTCCAATCACGTTTCTACCCAGCTATACATTCTTCATTGAGCCTAAGCCTAAAAATAGACAGTTTTTCCTTGGTCTTTGGGTCTTCACTTCTGAATGCTTCAGTGTCTCATAAGACTTTGATTAAATAAATTTGTCATGTTTTTGTCTTGTTAACCTGTCTTTTATTTCAGGAGTGATGCCGCGATCCTTATGATGGATGAAGAAAGGGATCACATCTTTCCGCTCCTATAGTGGGTAAGAAAATATGTTCAGAATTTTCTTCATATTTTGAAATATATCGAGTTTCTTTTGTCTGGCTTATTAAAAATTTGTTTTTAATCCTCACAAACAATGTAAACTCTTTAGAGTATAGTTTACATAAAACTAAGAATTCTTTTAATTTACATTATTTGAACACTCAGGTTTTTAATTAGCTATTGCACACTAACTTCATCAAGGATTAGGCATAATATGGAAAAGACTTCTATTTTAATTTTGTTCCTGTCCATTCTTAATTTTATTTTTAGAACTTTTACTTCATATATTTTGATAGTATTATGACTGTATAGCTTGATGTTCAAACTCAAGCACCCTTGAGAGTAAAAAGAAGTGTTATTAAGACAGAACCACACGCTTAAATTGAGACCATTCTATGAAAACTTGTTCTTATGGTTCATCTATGCTGCTTCCATTTTTCTTTCTGCCTAACAGAGAGAAAAATTGCCATCCATGAGAGTTATTTTAGTCAGTACTTTTTTTGGTTGTTACGGCATTATCTAAAAAGAAAAAAATATGTATTGATCTCTTTTTACCAAAGTGTTCTAATTCTTGTTAATAGTTCTGATAAAGGCCTGGGGTAGATTTTTTTTAAAAAAGAAAAAAGCCTGGTTATCCATATAGCCACGTTCTTTTCTTCCCTGAGCTGCATATTCTTGGTTTGGTTTGCCCTTAAAAACCCCCTCTCCGCTCTTCTACACACTCTTCTGTGCCCTGGGAGATTGACTTGGGCTATATCAGAGCTCCTTGCCTTCTGGATTCTAGTGGGATTCCACCAATGTAAATTCAGCAGGAGAGTGGAAAGACGGAGGAGAGTCAAGGCTGCCTTGCCGTTGCCTGGTGTAGCAGAACTGAACTGAGGTTGCCCTACACCCACCCACATCCTGATACAGGTGTCTTTATTGAACTCTCCCCAGTGATGTGCTATCTGTTTCTGGCCTACTCCATGACTAATACACTATCCACTTGTGTATGACTGGGTTTTTTTTTTCTATATAAAAATATATGTTTTACAATATTTAACATGTCATCTCAAGTTTCTAAGCATTTATAGAGAGAAAACAAGAAGCTTCACTTTTTTTAAAACAAAAAATTCAACAAAATATTTAGCCTGGCATTCTCTAATGTTTTAAAATTGTGTTTAAACAAAACAAAACATCTGGTAACTGGAAACAAATGTTTGTAGTCAATTTTTTTCATTCATGCATTTATGAATTAATTAGGTACTGAGTTCTTGCCATGTACTAGAAAGGCAAGTATGGCCCCTGCTCTTTTGAAGTTTACTGATGACTACAAAATGAATGTCTTCATTTTCATTCATTTATCAATGGAGATTCTGATAACAGATGACAAGAAGGCCCAACTTAGGAACATGTGTGCACGTGTGGGGAGAGCTAAGAAAGAATTTTAGGGGAATTATTAAATTGAGACCTGAGTAATGAATTAGGTAAACAATGGGTGAGAATCTGAATTAGGGTGAGCCAGGTGGGTGTGTCCTGTAAAGGTTCTGAAGGAATTGGTCTTTATAGACATTTGCTTTATGGAAAGCTAATTAAATGTTTTAACCAGAAAAATAACAATAGATATCCATTTTTTAAAAAATTCCTTTGGTTGATTTGTGAAGTCTGGATTGAAGGCAATTAGATGGTTAATTGAGCCATAATATGAAAACAATGAATATGGAAAGGGGCAAAGTTTGCACATGTAGTAAGGAAAAAAATATATTTCAGGGTATAATTATACCAATAAGACCTTGTAATTGATTAAATGATTATTACAAGATTGTGGAAATAAAACTACAATTCTCCTAAAAAATAATGGAGTCAAAGAAGAAATAAACATTACAGTTAATATACTTCTCTAGAAAATAACAAAAGTGAAAATCAGGTTCATTAGAGTGAGGGAACCCTTTCTAGGAAGAGAAAACAAAGAGATATTGGAGACAGACAAAATATATTTTATGCCTAGGTAAGGTTAGCACATATGTGAACAGAACATGGGATAAATCAGGGAAAGGAACAGAAGATGAGGCTGGAAAGTTAGGAAGGTCTAGATTGTCAAAGATCTTGAATGCCATGCTAAAGGTTTGAGAATTTATGCTATATGCACTTTCCTGAGAACTCTACTTAGCAGAATCTTAATGTGCCATGTAACACATTTCACTAACACATAGATTTCATAATATGAAAAATCAGACTTCATTTATTTAGTCTTATTAAGGGTAACAAAAACTTCAAAAGGAAAAAGGAATGTTGCATTTTAGAACTGACTTGAATTCATGCAGTGTTTGTGTACTCTGAGAGACTTACAGAAAGCTTAAAATATTGGAAATTGATATGCTAAAACCTGTTATCTTCTGCATTATTTCTATGTTTGTATTATTTGTAAGATAAAAAATAAAGCTTTACTGCAAATATATACATTATTTGAAGAAAAATTAAAAAATGCTTTTGCAAAGCTGAAAATTAAATTAATTCTGTCATAGATATTTCTTGTAATGTCTTTTCTATGTCTGTTTAGCTTTCATTTATTTTTAAATAAAAATGAATCATTTAGTAAGAATTTATGATAAATAGACTTTCATGCTAGTAAATATTAATGTATATGAACATGGTTAATGGTTGTATGGTGTTTCATGTGATGGGACTAAATCACACTTTGTTTAATCATTCCTCTTATTAGGCATTTATTTCATTTTTAAAATTTTTAAGTGTTAAAGCTTTCCCTCTTTCCTGTCTTCTTGTCTCTTCTCTGCCTCCCCCTCTCCTTTTCTCTCCCTCTTTCTGTCTGTCTCTTCTCTCTCAATTGTCCTGTGTCTGCGTATATCAATCTATCAACCTAATCACTTTTTAAAAACTGTTGCTTAGTATTTCACTAATTTGTGTGTGGTTTGACTTTCTTCCTGCTGATGAGCACTTTCTTTGTTTGCTGTTTTTTATTATTACAAAAAAATAACCCTATGAAAATCTTTGTACTTGCCTTTTCTTTGGAAGGGAAAAAGCTTAATCAAAGTGGGTATATATTTAAAAATTTTGAAGCTGCTGCCAATTTGACCTTTAAAAAAGTGTGTGTGTGACAGTATAACAAATACACATCTTAGAAAATAAACAACACAGAAGTGCATAAGATGATAACGAGAGATCCTTTTCCTAGGGTGAGCATCTTACCAAACTGGAATATATTTGGGAGTAAAAGTAAAAGTAATTAGTAATCATATAATTTCTTAAGAAGCACAGGTGAATCAGAACCATCCCTCAGAACCAATCCTATAATCACTTCACCTTTACCCTTTGCTACTTCCCACTGCCACTCTTCAGAATTAACAACTGTTAAATTTAGTGGTAAAAACTTCTAGGCATTTTTCTATAAATATAAATAAACATACATATAAATAAATATACATATTTTCAATAAGTAAATACATATGTTTTTACAAAAACAAAATTAAGCAAAATCTATTGTGCAGATTTTATTCTTTTAATTCAACAGTATATCATAAACATATTTCCATATCAATTCTTACTGAGATAGCTCTTTCTTCACTGGCTGTATAATATTCCATAACAATGTTGTACTGTAATTTATGCAACCATTTTCTCATTATTATATATTTAGGTTGTCTCTCTTTTTCAGTTCCAAATCATGCCAGATTTTATTCTTTTAATTCAACAGTATATCATAAACACATTTCCATATCAATTCTTACTGAGATAGCTCTTTCTTCACTGGCTGTATAATATTCCATAACAATGTTGTACTGTAATTTATACAACCATTTTCTCATTATTATATATTTAGGTTGTCTCTCTTTTTCAGTTCCAAATCATGCCACTATAAAAATCTTTGTAGTAATAACCCTGAGGAGATGTCTGAGAAAACTTGCAGAAGAGGAATTATTGGGTCAAAGGACATGATCATTTTAAGTCCATTTTAAATGTTGTTGGGTATTAACAATTTGCCCTTCTAAAATGTTTACACATATTAAGATTTCTTCACTCCTTCAGCAAAATGAAATGTTTTCAAATTCTTGGCAATATGAAAGAGTCAGGCTGATATTTCATTATTGTTTAATTTGTACTTCTTTGACTAATTATAAAGTTGATAAGCTTTTTTGTATAGGTCGTAGCTGTTCATTGGTAGTGCCATTCCTGAAAATTGTGTGTTTTTATTATATATTATTATTTTTATTGAATGGCATTTTATTTTTCATTACTGTATACTAAATTACACTAAAATGTAACAGCATAAAACCATCATTTTATTGTGTTACTGCACTCTATGAGTCACAAAATGTGGAAAGGTACAGCAAATGTCTCTGCTCCATGGTGTCTGGGACCTCAACTGAGGGCGTCAGAAACCTGAGAGTGATGAGGTGCCTGTGGACTGTATCTGGGCCCAGTTCCATGGGTGAGTGTGTGACCTGCACTTAGAAGGGCCCCATAGTTTATTTAATGCTTTGCTGTGGCCATCTGAAATTTTTAATGATCTTTTAACATGGAGTGCTGCATTTCATTTTATGCTAGGCCCTGTAAATTATGAAGCTGGTCCTGACTGTATCACCTATGGCAGGCAGAATAATCACACCCAGAAGTGCCCACATTCTGATAGAAGAACCTGTGAATATGCTACATTAACATGTGAAAGGGACCTTGCATATGTGATTAAATTAAGGAGTTTGAGGTAGGGAGATGATTTCGGATTATCACAAGGGAGGTAAGAGAGTGAGTGTCAGAATGATGGGATGGAAGAAAGGCTCAGTTAGTCATTGTTTGCTTTGAAGATGAAAGAAGTGGTTATCAACCAAGGAATATAAGTTGCTTCTAGAAACTAGAAAAGGCAAGGGAAATGATTTTTT
>NW_007730494.1:206015-207922 GCF_000696425.1 Galeopterus variegatus | reverse complement strand
CAGAAACTAACATGCATCTGTATTAACACAAAATTAAAACTAATACGTAAATGAGTATTCATTTACTTATGTCTGGCACCTGGCTTGGGATGACTCTGACTGCTAACCAGATCATCTTTCGAGTTCTCTCCATGTGGCTTCCTAATATATAATAGCAGAGTGTCCTCAGAATAGGTGGACTACTTACAAAGATTCAGGGCTCCAAGTGTTTGTGTTCTGGTGAAGCTGCACTGTCATCTATGCTGCAGCCTTGGAAACATACAGCATTACTCTGCCATAGTGTATTGGTTGAAGCAGTCAAAAGGCTGCCCAGATTCTAAGGGAAGGTACATAGACCTGATATCTCACTGGAAGGAAGAACAAAGAATTTTAAGTAAAGAATTTAAACCAAGTGTTTTAAGACTACCACAGATGGTTTGTCTTTTTTCTTTTGATTTTTACGAACTCTTTGCTTATACTGTCTATACAACGTTTGTACCTTACGATTATTGCAAATTATTTTGACCAAGCTTCTATTTATCTTCATATCCTATTTTTGAAATTAAAAAGTTCACATTTAAGAAAATAATAGTTAAAAGTTAACTAAATAACTGAATTTTCAAAGGTTGTCTGAGATCAGATTTAATTCTCTCATGGACAACAACTCAGTGTAAAGGGTGAGCAGGCAAAACGTTTTGGTAAGATTCCAACTTTACAGCTCTTAGAAAGTTGAGGAAAGAAAGTTTAAATATTGTTTGATATGATCAGTTTGTATTCATATTAACATTTATGTCAATGTTTTATTCTGTCTCTGCTATATATGTATACATTTAGTATCTGAGTTTCTGTAAATAATGCTTAAACCAATTCTAATTTTTGGATGTTTCTTGATAATGAAAACTACACTTTTGATAGAATCAGAGTTTCATAATTAAAAAGCATTTTTCTCCTTTTTAAATTTCAGTGAACTGTGTGTGTGTGTGTTGTGTGTGTGTGTATTTTAATTCTAGGTAATTTTTTTTTATAACTTGGCAGAGCAAGATTTATTTTAAGGTACTTATTAAAACAGGACATATTTTGAAATATAGATTGAATTATAAATCTGTCTATATTTAAGTTTGTATCTTCAAGTATTGTAGTTTCACTGATACTTTGTGAATAAATCTATATGTTAGTAGATGTACTGTTTTACATTATAAAATATAAACAATTTTAATCACCTTGCAGAAAAGCTTTGAAAGAGACATTAATTAATAAATATGGATCGATGTTCAAAACCTAATGTTCTTTAAGAAGGATCACCTATTTAGCACTTGTGTATTTAACACATATATGCTTCAGTATATTTGATTGGGACATTAATAAAACCTTTTTGCTTATATTAGCATGCACTTGTATAAAACAATTAACAGGCAAGAACAACCAGGCACAATACATTAATCACTGATACAAAAAAATAGAACAATTTAAGAAATTTGTTAATGATAATCACTTTTGATAAAAATAGGAAAAGCAAATGTAACATTATTCTCTTAATTAGTCTATATACATTAAAGTATGAGGGGTGATGTTCAAAGATTATAAGAAAGGAGAGGGGGAAGGGCCCTATCACAGCCAATTCATAAACAAAAACGGTTACGCTTTTTGTGTTAGTAGAAGTCTCGGGTCTTCATTATAGTGATCGATAGTGTGTTTAAGCAACTGGTCATGTCTAAAAAGTATTTGTTTATTTTCAAAGAATGCATATATTTACGATTTTATAATGCTGCTTAGATTTCTCACTGTTAATTTTGGATCACACAAAAGGAAGACAAAGAGTACTGCTGCTATAAAGATATCTCAGATACACAAAACTTAAATTTGGCCTTGCAATCTATCATGCAACCTTTTGCTTTCCAAAGAGGTGTTTTAGACATATCACATTGCAG
>NW_007730494.1:203056-205015 GCF_000696425.1 Galeopterus variegatus | reverse complement strand
TTTTGTGTTAGTAGAAGTCTCGGGTCTTCATTATAGTGATCGATAGTGTGTTTAAGCAACTGGTCATGTCTAAAAAGTATTTGTTTATTTTCAAAGAATGCATATATTTACGATTTTATAATGCTGCTTAGATTTCTCACTGTTAATTTTGGATCACACAAAAGGAAGACAAAGAGTACTGCTGCTATAAAGATATCTCAGATACACAAAACTTAAATTTGGCCTTGCAATCTATCATGCAACCTTTTGCTTTCCAAAGAGGTGTTTTAGACATATCACATTGCAGTTTTGTTTTTATCAAAGATATCAAGGGCCTGATAATGCAATTCTCAGAAACTATACTTAAAGTGACACATTTTTATAAAGTTTCTCCAAGTGGTTTACAGTCAGTTTCTGGAGACAGGGTGATCTCTATGGAAAAATTATATCAGAAAGGGCAAATCCCCATTAACCTAGCTCACAACCTGAAAGATCCTCCACTAAAGTGTATCTTTTAAGTTAGGACATTGAAGCCAAAAAGAAATCAGTGAGAATGCCCTCAATAATGGTTTAGCAGTTTAATTGATATCACTTCAGAAAATTTGGAAAGCATGGAGGAAAGAGAAGTAAATTCTGATCTTAGTCAAAGTATGGGAAATGTTGCAGCTCATAAGATATTACTGGAGGAGAAGTTGTTAGGTCAGCCTTAAATGAGAGAGTCCTAGGAGGCCAATGGATGGAAGTAGTATTTGGTGTTTATTAACTAAATTGAAAATCAGTGTGTGAAAAAGAAAAGAGTGTTCATTATTTTTTACTGGGTGCCTACTGTCTTGAAAGCTCTGTATCAGATGCTGGAGATACACACCCATTTCCACGAGATTTTACTGGCTAAAAACTGTGATATAGCCATATGTCACTGCAGTTGAGGCTAGGAAATGCAGTTGACCTGTGTGACCAGGAGGAAAAGGAAATTTACTTGGTGGAACAAGTAGGCTGCTCCTGCCAGAGTCTATCTTCTTATCATACCTATTAAACTCTTCCTTTCAGATGTAGATCACACACTCTCTCACCAAGAGACACAACTTTATACCAAGCCAGGATCTCTGGGTGATCTACGGTTCATTTCATCATGCCTGGATGTGGTTGTTCATGATCCAATGGCTTATAAACTAGAAAGGTAAATTATTTACCCTTCCCCTCCCCTATGAAACCCATATGCAATTGTGGAGCAGTGATAAAATAAGCATAATTAATATTCCCATTTGGAAAGAAAAAGAACAAGAGACACAGTACTTGTTGGCCTATAGCAATTATGAAATTCCTCCAACAGTCATTATAAAGGTATCCTCTCTAAGGGTAGAGGCATTTCTTTGATTATTCTAATTCTGTTCTCTAGAAAATAATCTCTTGTCCATTGTTCTTCATGGTTTCTGGCTTCATTCTCTGGTAAATTCTCTTTTGTTCATTAAAATCTAGATTTATTTAGTTTAGCTCCCCAACTCCTTGCCTCCAACTTAAGTTACTGTAGCTACCTTGAAAAGTTCTGTTTACTCAAATACATTTGTTCCTTATTCTGTCATTTTAAGTGTGCACTAGTTTACATTCTATGTTAATTTCACAACTTCATGGTGTTCAGAACAAGCATAGTGTAATTTCCATGTCCAAATGTGTGTGTGTGAGTGTGTGTCTATATATAGATATACACATTCACATTGTGGAGTATACTAACATTTATAAAGCAAATGTATTTCACAGGGCCTACCTTCCAAGGCCCTGTAGCTTCAGGTATAGCCTAACTTGTTAAAATTACAAATAGAAATGTTAAGCTTGTGAAAGACAAGAAACTTTCCCCAGGCTAAAGTCTCTGTTGTAGATAAAGCATTGTAACACAGCAAAATTGCTGGCTCTAAGGGCAGATATCTTTGGTGCAGCTAAACCTAATGATTGTTGCCATGACAATTATCTTACTCTTCTTTTGTA
>NW_007730494.1:201528-202292 GCF_000696425.1 Galeopterus variegatus | reverse complement strand
AACCCCTTTGGGGTCTCTCACTGCTCAGAAGAAATAGGCTTTGAGTAATCTTTTGCATCTCCGTCACGCTGGGAGAAGTGACACACATTTATGTAGTGAACATATAAGCTCCTATATATACACATTTATAATGGAAATATGAAGCTACTGTGTGTGTGTGTGTGTGGTGTGTGTGTAGACTCTGGTAGAATTCTGAAATGAGAATTAATTTTGTGCCAGTTGTCAAGGTCATAATAGATAGACTTCCTTTTCATCTCTCCTTGCCAGGAAGTTTGTTTGTTTGTTTGTTTGTTTGTTTTTAAGTCTACCCTTTTATTGAGGATATATCCTTTTGAGGATCCTGGCTTTCAACTGGTATCTCAGTTCCACCTCTTCTGCTCATATGGATTCAGCCTTTTATCTTCATCTCTTAATGTCCATTAAATGCCAAACTCTTGATTTCCAAGGTTAGCAANCTTTTATCTTCATCTCTTAATGTCCATTAAATGCCAAACTCTTGATTTCCAAGGTTAGCAACAACCACAACCTGCTCCTCTCATCACACACACAAGCATGACAGCTAAAATAAAGTATCTGTGTCCACTTCCATTTCTGGTTTTCAATTTTTCTCCATTTTCAGCCCATGGAGATAGCTCTAACTGTCACATGAGCTCAGGTATGCACATAAAAGGTTTATGTTATACTTTATACAATTTTTATAAGTTTTTCATAGCAAGGGAGTTTTAATAATAGCCAGTGAGTTGGATTGCTGGGAATGTCAGTTC
>NW_007730494.1:199365-201060 GCF_000696425.1 Galeopterus variegatus | reverse complement strand
ACACTTCCCCCAAATTCTAATTTAATAATGATAATTAGATCTGTTTGAACTACATTTATCACAGCCAAGGTTTCCTTTCCATACAATGTGCCTGAATATCCCATTTTTTTCCCCAGAGAGTTTATAAATGGCCAGAACTATTGGATGGCAGCTTGTCCCTGGGCTACGGTTGCAAGACTTAGAAAAACAACAATTACAGCAGCAGCAGCAGCAGCAGCAGCAGCAACAAAACAGGATAACCCGTAAAGTTTGAATTTCAGATAAACAACAAATATTTTTTACTAGAAATATATCCCATACAGTTTGCATAGGACATGATTATCCTAAATATTTACAATTCGTTTATCTAAAATTCAAATTTAACTAGAAATCCTTTGTTTTATCTGACATTCAAGTATGGGAGATCAATCAGAGAGAAACGGGGTCCATGGCAATGACAGGTGAGTGCAGAGTCCTGAATTTCCTGGTTCTCTTGAAAAAGATCCTTTTCTCCATTTCCATTTAACTGACTCTCTACTTTCAATTCTTCCCCTTCTCTTTACAGTTTGCCTACTTGTCTCTTTTTGATAATAGTATGGAGGTAAAATACACACCAATAATATATATTAATATTTCTACCTGAGGCCCTACTAGCCTGAATCAATTTATAAAATATATATTATAATCATATAATTCAATGCCTTTTTTTCTTCCAGGAAATAAAATTTCAATATTATTCTCCATTTCTCCAATGTAACTATATTTAGAGAACCAGATATTTTCTTTTCAATTCAATTGCCAAATTCACCTTAACAGTTAATAAACAAGTGGGATTCTCACGCTGATCCAATAATATCTCTTCAGTTACCTTTTGTCACCATGAAAAGTTTTTATTTATGACCATACCCTCATCTGCCCTTTAGCCAACATTCAATCCATTTTATGTACATTTATGTCCATTCTGTCTTCCTCCTTTTTTAGACCCCAATCTCTCTACAAAGACCTTGATCTCTGATGTGGAACTTTGTCAAATGCTCTCTGAAAATGTAAGAGCTCACTCGTCACTGCATGAGGATAAAGCCACAGTCTTCGTTTAAAGGCAGAAGGGCGCTGAATGAATAAACATTGGCATTTCATGGCGGGGCTCTCTGTCAGACCCAAGCTACTCCAGATATGAAATTTTGATTAGAAATTTCAAGAGGTGTTGTACGGAAGGGCACCACTTGTTCATTGTCTAGTGATTTCACAGATTACAATCATACTTTTTCAAGCCATTTATAAATGGACTGAGGAAGAAGACATAGCAGTCAAGGTGCTTTTGACTAGGCATTGCTCCAGACTGGACTATGGGAGTGAAGACATGTTTTTAGTCCCTTTTGTTCAGAAAGTCTTACTCGTAGATAAATTCTACTGCTTTATCCTGGGAGTGGCTTGGTGGACTGTGAATGCATAGTCAATCCTTTTAGGGAAACATTTATTACATTTTAAGGGCTATTATAGGTTTTATGAGCAAACATATGCTTTGTATTTCAATTTGTTGTAGGATGAATGTAGTTTTTAAAAACAAAGTGCAATTAAATACTAAATAAATATATACATATAAGTATAAATATATATATATATATATATATATATATATATATATATAAACAAGATGACACGAGTTCTCTTTTAAGAGCCAAATAAATTAAGTTCAGATTCAAACTGACAAAAATT
>NW_007730494.1:193870-198365 GCF_000696425.1 Galeopterus variegatus | reverse complement strand
ATATATATATATATATATATATATATATATATATATATAAACAAGATGACACGAGTTCTCTTTTAAGAGCCAAATAAAACTGAAAACCCATAGAATGTCAAAATTTTCATCCAGTTAGGTTTACAGTTATAAACCTCTTCAAATTTAGTAAAATAATAACTTGTTTAATTTTTCCCTAGTCTTCACTTGAGGAATGAAGGTCAGATAATGATGTGGACAAATAGCCCACCTTAGCTGATAAAAGGACCTGAGGGACAATTGTAATGTAATCTCTGTATCTTTTCCTTTCCCGTCTCCACTGATTCTGAAATACCTAAGTTGGGAATCAGAACTGTGAAGAACATCTAAAATCCATTTCTTTTAGATTCAATAAACCCAAACATTCAACTTTCTTGCAAAATTTTCTGAACTTTATCTGCAACTGCTGACATTCACATTCTTAAAAAGTACGTACTTAAAGTGACAGAATGATAAACAAATGTATTTATGTGAGCAGAGAATTTTTATTAACATCTTATAATCTGCAGAGTACCAATTTGAAAAAAAAAAATTCAAGTAAAGCATTAATTAACTTGAAAGTTTCAAACTCTATGTAAGTATTACGCCACTGGATTTTATGAGATTGAGTGAGTAAATACATGAAAAGTGCTTGAAACACACAAAGTACTACACAAACGTTAGCTTTATTATTAATGTTAACTCAAACCCATGATGATCAAAAATGAATTCTTGATTTTTACACATTCTCCCCTGCTTCTTCCCTTGTTTTTTTCTTCTTAATCAATTATTCCCCCATCTACCCTAATTGCTCAAGTCCAAAAACTTGGTGTCTCCCTTGATTTCTTTCTCATGTTTCCCTTATTAGTAGACCCTGTTGTTTCGCCTCCTAAGTATATGCTCAACTCATTTAAATTTCTCTACCTCTACTGGTATTGCGTACCACCATAATCTGTCATTTGGAGTACTGTAACACATTCTTAAATGGTATGTGTTCGACTGTTGCCTTCTACTATTCATTCTATATGTGGCAGTGAAAGTGACATTTTAAATCACAAATCAAGTTACGTTACCAGATGAAAAATCTCCAATAATCATCTCATTGTACTTTTAATAAAACCCAAAGCTCTGCTCTGGCCCACAGGACCCTCTGTGACCTGGTCCTGTCTACATCTCTGACCTCAGGTCTCACATGTCTGTCTGTACTGATATTCACCAGTCATAGTGGTTGTCTTCTTTGTCCTCAGTTAAGCACTCTCAACTCATTTCTGTTTCAGGGACTTTGCAATTATTATCCTCTTTGCTTGGAACTGTCTTTACCCTTCTCTTTTGGATCATTCTGGTTTCAGTTTAAATGCGGCCTTCTTTGACCACTGATCTATTATTTGCCACAGCTCATCTTTCATTCTCTATGGTATTCCCTGTATTATTTTCTTTATAACACTTCTTAATGCGTGAATACTTGCTATGTGAATAACTTCCTTACATAGTTATTTGTTTGTTCATGTGCTTGTTTACATTTCTTTTGCAGCTTCTGGAAGAAGAGCTCCTTGAGAGCAGGGACCCTTTCTGTCTTGATCATGGAACAAAGACTAGTATATAGCAGATGTTCAAGAAATATTTCTTGCATGAATACATGAATATGTTTCCTTCTTTTCTCCCTCCCTTCCTCTCTTTCTCTCTCTCTGTGCATTTCTTTCCATGTCTGTCATTCTCTCTCTTATACAAAAGGCATACTATAAATATGTATTTATATATATGCAAATGAGTTTGTGCTGTTAATATATTTTAGAACTATTTGCATATCAATGTATTTAGTTCTAACTTACACTTGTAAAAGAGCTGCGAGGTATTGTATAAACGAATCGTAATGTATTCAATCATTCCATGTGAGGACTTTCAAGATGGCTTAACAATATTTTTTCTTCAATGAATAATCAATGGTAAAATGAATATCCTTGCACAGTCTTCTTTGCTCATGTATGCTTGCATTTCTTTAAAATAGATCCTAGAAGTGGAATAACTTTGTCATTTAAAAAAAGTCTGTCTTAAAAGGCTCAACTGAAAATACAGGAACTTGCCCATTTTTTTCCATCTTTACAGAACTGAACATTAATTTTTTAAAAATGTAATTTTTCCAATTTTGGCAAAACATAAAATCTTATTTTTAAGTGGTCTTAGTCTGATTCTTACTGAGGTTGATAATATTTCTGTGTATTTATTGACTAGTTATATTTTTTCTCTGAGTTACCTTCTCTTATTTCTTCTTTTTCCTTTGCATTTTTTTTTTTTTGCTTTGTAGGATCTAGATATATATTCTAATTATAAATATTTTGACTCTTGTATATGCTGAAAGTATTTTTCCTAGTCTGTGGCTTGCTTTTTTATCTTTGGCCATAAGATCATTGAAAATAGAAAAGTATAAAAATTAGACAAATCTGCCAAATATTTACTTTATGTATTCCAGATTTGCAATTTATTAAGAAAGGCTTTTTCATTTCAAGAGTATTAAAATATTTCCATTCTTTTTTAATGTGTAATAATTTAAAACATTTTTACATTTGTGTCTCTACCTACTTGAAATATACTTTTGGATATGTTGTATACCTGCATGAAATTGAACTTTATATTTTCAAAATAGGTGGCCAATTATTACATGGTTATTTATTAAGTAGTTTATTTTTCCTAAATGATTCAAATTCTCAAATTCTCACATAGAGATTTGCCTCTTTCTGGACTTTGTGTTCTCTTCTATTGATCTGTGTATATGTTTATTCAGTAAATACACTCTAAGAATTACTCTAGCTTTATTTTATGTTATGATAAAAAAATGCTGACAGTATATAGTATGCACATAGTTGATTATAAATTCTATTGCATGGAGAATTGAAGTACAAATAGTAAATGCTCTGTCCAAGGGAAAGTTTAACGATGGCAAAAGTCAAAATAATTGGGCCTAAAATAAAAAAAAAAATCTTGCCCTTGTGATTCCAATCATATGAGAGTGGGGGAGAGAGGATATGTAAAAAAAATGATTATTTATTTATTTATATTTGTCTCATTGAAGAAAACAATATGATATGGATTAACTCTTGAAAATTATTTTTTGAAGTTTAAATACACTGTTTAAAAATTTAGTAGGAGACTAGAAATGGATATATAACTTCCAAACCTCTAGGTAAGTAAAGAAAAACATGAATAATCCAACAAATGGCAAGGAAGGGAAGAAAATACAACAAAAAGGAAGCAGGTTAAGTAGAACTCTTAAAAAATATAGCAGGAATAACCTCATATAGACCAGTAAATCAGGATAAATGTTAACAGATTAAACAACACTTTTAAGCATAGAGACTGTTGATTTGTCTTCTTTTTTTTCCTTTTTGTCTTTTTTCGTGACCGGTAACGGGATCATAACGCCCGTACCGCGACCGGCAACGGGATCGCAACCCTCGGTGTCGCGCCCGCACCGTGCTCAACCAGTGAGCGGACCAGTCCCTACATGGGATCTGAACCCTCGGCGGGAGCGCCGCCGTGCTCCCAAGTGCCGCACTCTACTGAGTGCGCCACTGGGCCGGCCCATGATTTGTCTTTTTAATTTTTTTTAAATCATGCTATATGCTAAAAGAATCCCACAGAAAACAAAATTATGCAGAAAAATAAAAATGAAAGAATGAAAAATGCATATAGATCATTACTTGCACAATATCAACTAATTTCCAACAAAAAATAATCAAATCAAAAACAATACATGAGACAAAGACATGTTGCATAATAAAATGAATCACCCACTACCCAAAATATGTGTTTATGTGCCTTTATTGAATTAATAATATAACAGCATCAAGATATAAAGCAATTTATGATATAAATAAAAGGAGAAATGGACATTCACCTTGTTAAATAAAAAAATGAAAAATTTACAAGAGAATCTCTAGAGAATTCTAATGTACCAAAATAAAAGAAGTTATATTATTTCATCATTTGATGGTAAATTTAGAAATAAATCAAGAAAAAACTATCTTATGGCTGCAATAATCTATCTAATGGGACATTTTAAAACAACTTTCTATATAACTTGTGTGCGTAAAGATGAAAACACAACAGAGATGGCAAAAAATTCTACAATGAATGACAAAATGAGTAGTTATACATATCAGCACATGTGTGTTAAAACTAAAGAAAAACTCAGAAAATGCAAGTTATAGCCATCATTTATTTATTAGAAAGCAAGAAAAGTAGAAAACATCATATGTGTTCTACATAAGAAAAAACAGAAAATAATGAACATAAACATAATATTTCTTGAGGGCTTACTATGTGGCAGCCACACTTCTAATCCTTTAATTATAAGTTCATTGAGACTTCAAACAACTCTATGAGGTAGGCAATTGTTATTCTTACTTTATAAATAAAAGACTGAATTATAAGAATTTTAAGTAATTGGCCCAAGTTCATCCTGTTAACCAGTTGGTGAAGTTTTATCATTAACTCTAACCCG
>NW_007730494.1:190286-192466 GCF_000696425.1 Galeopterus variegatus | reverse complement strand
TTTTTTTTTGTGGCATGACTGCTTTGCAAATCTGGTGATTCCTTTGCATCGCTTTCAGAAAAGTGTTCTTAAATGCACACAAGTATACACATAATATATATATTCATAATTTGTAGGATTATAAAGAAAAACAGTTATACTGAAATGTTTTCTAGCCACAGACTCCTTGGGGATGTATCCCAGGTTAAGATCCCTGCCAAGTCTTCTCATCACACTATTTTCACTTTAATTTTATGACCCTTAAATTCCAGTGGATCCTTACTGTGGCCCAAGAATCTGACATCTCTGTAACCCTTTCACTTTTACCCCTTTCTAGAAGACCACTATCACCTTCTCTCCTCACTTTAAATCTCCCACTCATCCTGATCCTTGCTCTCTGCTGTGGAAAATCTTTCATTTTTATTAGCATATTCATTATTACAAATCATGATTTTTCTTTATTCCCTTTACCCGACCTATCCCTCTGTAGACCCTCTCCCCNTCTCTCTCTCTCTCTCTCTCTCTCTCTCTCTCTCTCTCTCTCTTTCCTTCTTTCTTAGCAACCAGTTACAAGTGAGAACATGTGGTATTTCTCTTTTCTTGTCTGGTGTATTTCACTTAACATAATTTTCTCCGGACTCATCCATGTTGCTGCAAGTGGCAGAATTTCATTCCTTTTTATGGCTGAGTAGTGTTCCCTTGTGTATACATACTGCATTTTCCTTATCCAGTCATCTGTGCTCATGCCTTGATGTTGGACTTCCCAGCTGTCAAAACTATTAATATAGAGAAATAAATATTTGTAGTTCAGGCCCCCCAGTGCATGGCAGCTTTGTTATAGCAGCCCAAATGGACTAAGACAACCTCATATCCCTTTCCAGCTATCATTCTATTTTTGCTCTCATTTACACAAAAATTCCTTGAAAAAATTGACTATTTTTGATGTCTCCAGTCTATCATATCCTGTTTCCATTGAACACACTTCAATCAAGATATTACCCTCTGGTTGGGCTGGGGTGAGGATTGGTCACAAAGCGGAAGCATAAGGGATTATTTTTGGTTATGGAACTGCTCCGTTTCCTGATCTTGGTGGTGAATACATGAATCTATACATGTGTTAAAACCCATAGAACTGTACACCCAAAAAAGTTAAATTTAAGGCATGTTAATTTAGAATTTTAATAAATGAAAAAAATTAAAGAAATATTTTACCCTCAACTACAGTGAAACTGCTCTTATCAGAGTCATCAGTGACATCCATATTGCTAAATTTGATGACCAGTTCCCTGCCCTCATTGTAATAGAGCCCAGTAAGATACATTCTATACAATTATACATAACATCTTTGGACCTAATATCATTTGCACAATTTTGGTTCCTCTCCTCTCCTTGAAGCAAATTTATTTATTTAGTGTTCAGGACACAATTTCTTGTGTGGTTTTCTACTACCTCAGGGATCTTTGTCTTTGCTCATTCCATATCACTCCTTTACCTCTAATTGTTGGAGTGTCCTGGGGCTCAGTTTTAGATCACATCTCTTTTCTATTTTTACCTACTTCCTAGATAATTTCGTCCAGTCTGATATGATGATGACTACCAAATTTATATCTCACAGCTGTATATCTCCTTTCAACTCTAGACTCATATATCCAACTCCCTAGTCAACATCTTGATTAGACCTCTGACACTTGATCTGCTGTTAATGAGCTTCTTATGTCCCTCTTGCTCTCAATCTGCTTCCCTCATAGCCTATCCCATCTTCATCAATGGAAACTCCATGATTCTAGTTGCTCAGGACAAACCTTGTATCATCCTTGACTGCTCTATTTCTTTAAAGAGAAAGTGTATCAGTAAGTACCTCTACTCTGCCAAGTTTATCATCTTAATATTATTTTAATATAAGTATATTGTTACTTATTTAATTATAAATACATTTTATTTAATCTAATTAATATAGATTCTACTGATATTTTCGTCACTACCTCTACCATTATGAAATAACTAGGTCAATAAATGTTTCATAGAGAAATTAACATTTGAGCTTGACCCATAGAGAAAAGTAGAATTGGTGATAAGGTGATTTTTAGCACCAAAAAATTTCGGGACTGATATTTAGTAATTATGAATAGTCTACAGAAATGATTCACAAAGTATTGGGGACTCATGGAGTCCTCTGAGACCAAAGTCAATTTCTTTTTGTA
>NW_007730494.1:186768-188937 GCF_000696425.1 Galeopterus variegatus | reverse complement strand
TACCAATAAGGTGAGGGAGGGGTCAGACAGTTTCTAACCTGGTTGGGAGGATGGATATTAACACTTGTATTATCTTTTATGGACTGAATGTTTGTGTTTCCCCAAATCCATGTTAAAGTTTCCGTGTCCTTTTTATAAAGTTTCCAGACTCTATTTGAATAGGGTCTTTATGGAGGCAATAAAAGTTAAATGAGGTCATAAGAGGGGGGTCCCAATCTCATAAGATTAATGTCAGTATAAGAAGAGACAAGAGATCTCTCTCTGCCTTGTGAGGACACAGCCGTAGTCTGCAAGCCAGCAAGGGAGCCTTCACCAGAAACCAAATTGGCTGGAATCTTGATCTTACAGATATAGCCTCCGGAACTGTGAGACAGTAAGTTTCGTTTTTTAAACTACCCAGTACCCCTTTTTTTTTTTTTTAATGGCAGCCAAACTAAGACATTATCATATAAGATCCCAAAAAGGGTAAAGAAGGGGAGTAGAGCAGACAGACTTAAGTAACAAAATAATGATTTGTAAAATACTACCTTCCCCATTGGACCAACTAAGTTGCCTGAAATTTCTCAACATTCTTTGGGTTTAAGCTTCTGCTTTAAGAAAAAAGTGTCATCTAAAAAAATAGGGAACACAGTAAAAATTCATTATTATTGCTCTTTAACTATTTCGTGTTGAATTAGCTTCTCAGATTAATTGACTGAGAAGACTTAATGCATAATAAGTCAGGAAGATTATGCTTAATGCCTTCTATAGGATGATGGTAGGAACCTATAAAATTTGAGGAACCTTTTTAGGTCAGGAAGCTTTTATTTTACTGATGAGAAAGCTCAATCCCAGTTGTGATAGTAACATAGATGACCCTTGAACCCAAATATCTTCACTGATAAAACTTTCCAGTAGAAGTTTTCAACATTTTTGTTGGGCAACTGATGACTTCCAGGTCATAGTTTAGATGTACATATTTGCCAGGTATTATTAAATACTGGCTAGTTTTTTTAATCTAAAACATTTATTACCTTGAGCTATGCAAAAAAAAACCCTGTAAATAATTTCCACCAAAGTCCTTTGAATTTCACACTTTCACAGTAAAACCTTTCATTTAATTGCTGCCTCAAATATTTTACCTCTACAGGTAAATGTCATCAATGTCTGCTCAGCATAATAATTAAAAATTGCAGTAAATAAAACAATACATATTTTACCACATTTGGTAAACTATATGCTTGCACTTGAAGTTTTATTTCTTCAAATTAATATGTAAAAGACAATTCCCTAGGGCAGGTATCGCACAAGAATGCTCTCCTTCTGATTTGGGATGTCAAATTGATTCCTGCATTTTCTTCACTGTTAGGTGTGTACTTGCCAATACAGTCCCCTATAGGGAGATTTTTAAAAATTCTGAAATGTTTTGAAAAACACTTGAGAATGCAACTTCTGCTGGAATTTATTTAGACGTGAAACCTGGATTTGGGGAGACATTCTTTATAAATGGCTTTTTTTTTTTTTTTACTCCTATTCTCAAAAAGACTCTTAAAAATATTGTCCTCGTAATTATCCCTTCTCCTTATTTTTGGCCTTTTCCATAATGGCTTAAAAATTCTTCTAAACAATAAGTACAAATGTTATAAACAAACTCTTTCACAGGCTTTTTCTTCCTCACACCCTCCTTGTCTTCCTACACTCGGAACAAAACAAAGACAAAACCTCACAAAGCAGATTTTCATGAGGCAAATGCAGAAATCATAAATCTAAGAAAAATAAGGCAGGGGTCAATTTGCCACAACTTATCAATACATTTAGTTTTGCAAAATGACTTTTCTATCATATCTGAAGGAAGTTGATCCCATTAGCAACAAGCTAAGCTGTTGGTACAAAGGCTGTTGACCATTCTGGCATTGATTCTGCCCACAAAAATATGCAGCAAATTACAAGAAGAATTTATCCTTTGGCCTTTAGCTCCCCCTCTTCTCAAACCAAGAAGTATTGTTTGCACTATGAGGCCAACTTTTCCACAAGCTAAAAGTGTTTGTAGATTATTACGAAATGATCTTAAAACAATTACAGAAAATATGGAATTTCTTTTCCTATGAGCATTGGTGCGGGGGAGGGGGAAAACAGACTTAAAGATGCCAGTTTTCAAGAGTAAAACAACAAATATTCTAGATTTTTTTT
>NW_007730494.1:183996-184910 GCF_000696425.1 Galeopterus variegatus | reverse complement strand
CAAACTTTCTTAATTGTAAGAAGTTAAAAAGGAATTTATGCATGAAAAACTGCACAGTTTGTTATAGTGAGAGAGAGAGAGACACACACAGAGAGAAAACAGGCTCAAAAATTATCGGTAATTTTTTCTAATCTATTCAGAGACTGAGGGTGATGTCAAAGATAAAGACCATTGTTAGTTCGATATTGTGTACTCCAGTTAAATCACAGGTGGCATAAGAAGAGATTGACCATAGACTATTCTTTCTTGTTTAGTTCTTTGGTCTGAATGCCAATACATTGTTGAATTTGTCAAGAAACAAAACACTCCTTGCAATGCCAGTGCTTTTTAACCCAAGAAAATGTAATTCCTGGAATATACACTATTTATCAGAGTCAGAATTAGTAAAAAAAANTGGGAAAAAGTTTTGTGAAGAAGACGACTATAATACACAGTGAAAGTGGTAAAAAAAAGAAGAAAAACTAGAAAGAGTTAAAATGCCAAATGTGATTTTCTTGGCTTAATCATTTCAGATTACAGATTAAGATCCGAGATTTATTTAAGTCTCTTTTGTTGAGGCATAAGGATGGAGTTCTTGTCAGAAATTTGTTCACTTTTCTTGGCTGTAGTAAAATTATAAATGCTGTACAAATACTGTTTTTTTCATAGTCTGCCAAAAAAGTGGTAATAAAGAGTTAACTAAATATATCCACATTTCAAAAGCATTTTAATTTGAATTTTAGAGTAAGATTGCAGTTAATTCAGTTTTAAATGCTGCAAACTTTCTTAATTGTAAGAAGTTAAAAAGGAATTTATGCATGAAAAACTGCACAGTTTGCTATAGTGAGAGAGAGAGAGACACACACACACGCCCAGAGAAAACAGGCTCAAAAATTATCGGTAATTTTTTCTAATCTATTCAGAGACTGAGGGTG
>NW_007730494.1:180810-182700 GCF_000696425.1 Galeopterus variegatus | reverse complement strand
CCAAGAAAATGTAATTCCTGGAATATACACTATTTATCAGAGTCAGAATTAGTAAAAAAAAGAAAGAAAGAAAAGAAACGTTTTCCAAAGTGTTTACATTTTCCTCAAAGTGGTCAGAGTTTCAAAGGATCACAAATTAAGTATTCTTTTTCTTGGTTGGAGGTGATAAAGCTGTAAAGTGGTGCAAGAGCAAGCAAAACTTTGCATTTAATTTTTATCAGTTTTATTGATGTATAATTTACATAAAATAAAATTCACAAAATTTAATTGGACAATGAGTTTTGAAAATTTATATGGTTGCATAATTCATACCACAGTCATGATACAGAACATTTCCACCACTCCAGAAAGTTCCCTCGTGCTTCTTTGTAGTCCATTTCTGCTCCCTCCTCACCCTTGGCAACGATTGATCTGATTTCCACTTTTGCCTTTTTTAGACTTTTGTATAAATAGAATCATAAAGGATGTCTTTTGTTTCTGGCTTGTTTTCATTTAGTATAATACTTTTGAAATTCATCAATGTTGTTATGTGTATCAGTAGATCTTTTCATTGTTGAGTTGTATTTCATTATATTCAACAAATTGTCTATTTATTCATCAATATATAAACACTACAGTTTTTGTCTATTATTAATAAAACTTTTATGAATATTTTGAATATTTGAGTTCATGCTTCTGTATGAACATATGTTTTCACTTGTCTTGGAGAAATACATAGATAATAGGATTGCTGGGCCATAAATTAAACGTATATTTAACTTCATAAGAAATTGCCAAATTTATTCCTATACTTATTGCTACCATTTTGCATCCCCACAATGAATGTATTAGATTTCTAGTTACTCTATGTTCTTAACAACACTTGGCACTGTCATTTTTTTTTTTTGTCCTTTTTGAGACTGGCCGCACTACGCTCAGCCAGTGAGCGCTGTGAGTGCACCGGCCATCCCTATACAGGATCCGAACCCGCAGCGGGAGCGCTGCTGCGTTCCCAGCGCCGCACTCTCCCGACTGCGCCACGGGCTCGGCCCTTGGCATTGTCATTTTTAAAAAAAATTTTAACCACTCAAGTGTTATTGTGGACTGAATGTTTGTGTACCTTCTAAATTAATTTTTTAAAGCCCTAAACCCCCAATGTGATACTATGGGAGGTAAGGCCTTTGGGAGGTGATTAGGTTTAGATGTGGTCATGATGATGGAGCCCCCATGATGGATTAATACCCATTTCTTACAAGAAAAAGG
The DNA here is from genome assembly GCF_000696425.1 of Galeopterus variegatus. Classification (NCBI taxonomy): domain Eukaryota; kingdom Metazoa; phylum Chordata; class Mammalia; order Dermoptera; family Cynocephalidae; genus Galeopterus; species Galeopterus variegatus. The sequence continues at coordinate 181,458 of NW_007730494.1, read as the reverse complement.
AGAGACACCAGAGCCTCCTTTCTCTGCCTTGTGAGGATACAGTGAGGTAGCCATCTGTAAACCAGAAAGAGGTCCCTGACTAAAAATCAAACCTACTATCATCTTGATCTTAGACTTCTCAGCCTCTAGAACTGTGAGAAATAAATGTCTTCTGTTTATGCCACCCAGTTTATGGTATTTAGCTATTGCAGTCCGTGTTGACTAAGACAAGTGAATATGTAGAAGTATCTCATTGTGATTTAAAATTGAATTTTCCTAATAAATAATGGTGTTGACATTTTTATGCACTTGTTTGCAATTCACTGGGTAAATATCTATACAAATCTTTTGCTCATTTTTGCTCAGCTTCTAAATGAGATTGGTTGTCTTCCTATCATTGAGTTGTAAGAATGCTTCAAATATTCTGAATCAAAGTTTTCTTTTTCTTTTTAATAGAATAAAAGTTTTTCATTTTGGATGAAGTTCAATTTATCAACTTTATTTTGTTTTATGAATCCAGCCTTTGGAATAATATCTAAGAAATCTTTGACTATTCTAAAGTCACAGAGATTTTTTCTTGAAAGTTCGTAGGTTTAACTCCTTCATTTAGATCTATGATCTGTTTTGATTTAAATTTTGTGAATGGTGTATGGGAAGGTCAAGGTTCAT
>NW_007730494.1:178482-179782 GCF_000696425.1 Galeopterus variegatus | reverse complement strand
ATGAAGGATCTAGGTATTTTTCATAGTTCAGTTCTGAAATCATCATGTTGGCTTTTGACCTCAGATTTATTTTGTCATAGATGTAAAATGACTACACATGTCCCAAGCATCAAATTCTTACATACACACAGAAATCCAAAGCCTAGATGAGAAAACATTTCTTCTGTTGTCTCTTTATAACAGTTTTAGCAAATACCACTGTCCCCTAAAGTCCATCCATCAGAACTCCATAGCATGCCTGTTCTCGAACAACTGTGGTCAAGGAGACCAGATTTCCCATGACTGGCTCTCATTAATCAAGACTTACCCACTGGGTCTAGTGAAACGTCCAGCATCCTCTTAAGCATGTGTCTGCCCATATCCAAACAAAATCAGGTTCTCTTCACAAGGAACAATAGGGGAAAATGGCTAATGGGCAATCGAAAAGAGAGATTTTAGGTCTCTGGTAATTTTAAGAATGGTTTTATATGTTTTTAATTACATGGCAACAGAAAGATAAAGATTACTATTTTAAACTTAATTTACATACAGCAATGTTATTACACACATCATTTATGATAGTTCTAAATCAAATCTTAACAGACAAATTAGTGAAACAGCAAGTCAAGTACAGGACTGTACTATTTATACGCAAATGATTTCAAAAACCTTTATTCCTCTTCGATAAGCTATTCTATTAAAGGTTTCTCACATTTAAAAACTTAAGTTTAATCTTATTTGAGTGAAACAATGGCAAAGGGGAAAGGCCTTATTCATGTTATTTTGGGGTTTTATAAATAATGGCAAAAGACTAAGATTATATCTGTAATCTCAAATAAAGAAAGACATAAGGTAACCAAAAAGAAACTGGCCAACTAACACACATGAACAGAATATAAAATAACAAAGCTTAATGTTGGAAAATTGCTCATTGATCTCTTAAAATAGATATTCATATGTGAAAGTGCTTGAGACTTTAAAAGAGCCAACTTAATTAAACATAAATTCAGAATAAGCATTGAAGTGAGAGTTTAGACATTTCTTTCCATTATTTTCTTACTAAAAAAGTGCAGTATTTTTGGTATATGTAATTCTATTCATTGAACCCCTTCCCTTCTAAAAATATCTTATGTCCAAAAACCTTTGGTATAACCCTTGAGATTTAAAGGTTAAAACTTTAAATTTTAAAGTTAAGAGTAAAATAGCATTATTAACAAATTAGACCATTTTGTGTTCAACTGCATCATACATTTCTGCATGATAGCAAATTTAGAAAATCATATTTTCTGATATCATATATATAATATTTTAATACATATAT
>NW_007730494.1:175790-177538 GCF_000696425.1 Galeopterus variegatus | reverse complement strand
CAGAACAGATTTCATCCTCTGCAGTCTCCCTACCCAACCCTGAATCTTTTCCTGTGGTTGTAAGTGTTCACTACTACCTCTCCTACTCAGAGTGAAACACAACCATATAAAACAATACAAATGAAACGACACGACCCTGCAATCCCCTTGGACTACCAATCTCTGTCCATTGTTGGCTAACCCTCTGAAAACATCTTTTACCTTCACTATCTCAATTTATTTATTTCTTCACTAACTGTTCTGGCAAAAATTTAGAAGATTTTCCAATTGCCACATCCATTGTCCTTCTTTCAGTTTTTTAAAATTTGTCTCTATAAAGTGATGGGACATTTTTGACTATTCTCTTCTTTTTAGAACTCTCAGGTCCCCTGGCTTCTGTGACTCCACTTTTTCATTTGGCCTCATCTTTCTGATTACATCTTTTCAGTCTTTTCTTTCCAGTTTTTTCTTCTTTGCACCTTACACGGCATCATCAAGTGACCTGGTCTTTCTCTCTATCCCACATGGCATTAAGCACTACCTGATGCTGACGCTCTCAGTTCTATATATACAGTCCAGACTTCTCTTGTTTGCTATTGTGCCTTCTGGACATATGCAGCTAGAAGGCTCATTAGCATTAAAATCTTAAATGTTTTTTAGAATGTAACTAAATTCACCAAAATGAACTTTTATCACTCCTACTCCAAATCTTTTCTCTCTTTTTGTGACCAATATCTGGTAACGAAAGTATTCACCCAAACTGGAACATGAGAGTCACCTTTACCTTCTACCCCACCTCATTCACTCAGTCAGTCATCAAATCTAGCAGAAGCGTCCATTTAGCATAAAGGCTTTGATATCAGTGGTGAAGGCAGACTGCCTTTGTTTAAATCCTGGCTCTATTACTAGGTCTGTATCTTTTGCTAGTTACTTAATCTCTCTGGCAGGGCTCATCATCTCTAACACGGGTATGATACAGCACAAAGAAAGTCACGTAAAGGCGGATAGTAATCTAATAATATTCATTAGCTCAGGGGTTGGAAATGGAAGAAGAGAATTATTAGCTTTTTCATGATTTATATTTTTTCAATACTTGAAAAGGGAATATATTGTTTTGTCATTTAAGCAATGANTGTGTGTGTGTGTGTGTGTGTGTGTGTACCACACTGCAATCCTAGCAAGTATGCAGGGTATAAACTCTGGCACCAAGAAAAATAAACCTAATATGAAAACATTTTAGTTTCTTAAAATGTGGGAGGATGAGGGAGTCTCTAAGAACATTTGGTCACAGATAGCTGGAGCAAAGCAATGAAGGGCCGTCTCACCATCTTTTGCCAGTATCTGCCAAGGGTGAGACTGGGTGAGCATGGGGACAGCGCTTGTGTATTGGAATGTGTGCACTGGCAGGCTCCTGAACCATCTCAGTCTTTTAACTGAGGAAACATCACACATATATCCCAAGGTGAAGAAAGGGGGAGGTTGAGGCCTAGGTCTCTGGGTCCAAATGGCGTGGCAGTGCCCCAGGCCCTGGAAGGGGGCCTTTAGGACTGGGTGGAAATTGTAGGAACCAGACACTCTATTCCCAAGAAAGGAAGGGGAGAGGTGCTGATATGAACCAAGACGTGTGGTTAGTGACTATCTAATCCTCTCTTAGATTCCCAGCCATATATAGTTTTTCAATTTTCAGAGTGAAATATATCTGCCATCAAATAAAAATTCCAGAGTGAATTCTCCTAAGAACAACTTGTGCAGGATTATTGTTCAGATCC
>NW_007730494.1:172124-174166 GCF_000696425.1 Galeopterus variegatus | reverse complement strand
ATGATTTATATTTTTTCAATACTTGAAAAGGGAATATATTGTTTTGTCATTTAAGCAATGATTAAAGAAAAAATTGAAAACAAAATTACTTAACTGAAAGACCCTAAATCCAACAGTCATCATTTAAATTACCAAGACCATTATTCTGAGTGATAATATCAAAGTATCACAATCTCCTAATTTCCTAATGATTACTGATACCATTATCAATAAGTGCTTCCTAAATCTTTCATTGGTACATATTGCTTATATGTCCTTTATCTTACTTCAAGATTAGCTTAACAGTGTGGCAATATTAACAGTATGTTTCTGTCTGGAACAAACTACTTGCTAAATATAGTAAGAAATAAAATTCTCCTACTGATTTCAGTTTCAGAGAATTCTCTGTAATACCATGATTTACAGAAATCCTTTGAAGAGGGTATTTCTTAAAGTTTTAATCACTTTGAATTTTGTCCTTAAGCATAAATATTCTTGAATTTGCACAGCAAATATAATATAATTCTGAATATTATCAAATGAGAATGTAGCACCAGAAATAAGAAAAGAGAAGTGGAAATATTACTGACAATTAAAATAGCTTAACTGAATAAAATAAATAATTCAATGTCCCATAGTGGGTTTTGCTCTGCCAGTAAAGTATATCATATTCAAATGGAGCTTTCTTCTGTTTTGACCCTTTTTATAGCTTTATTACAGAAAGTGTTAGCCTATATTAACCACTTACTAGATAAATATAGGAAAACTGCCTGTCACTTATCAGTTTATCCATTGTCATCTCAAATAGGGCTGAGTGGTCTGATTTCAAAGTGACAGCTGGTGGTGTCTCTTCCTGATACATGCTAATCCAGTTTTTATTATGGAAAAACTGCCTGTGCTTTCAGACAGCGAAAGGGAGTTACTAAATGTAATCACTAAGGAGGAACCTTGGGATCGCAAACATAAAAGACTAAAATGAACAGTTTTCTCATTACAGAATGGTTTCCTGATTAAATACAGATTAAGGGCAGGGAAAAATCATTTAGAAACCTAAATAGCATTTTCCATTGTGTATATACACACGGAATTGCAGCTACACATATCTTTAAATGGGTATAGGTATAGAAGTTACATGCACGTAGATATAGGTGTAGACACAGTCAAAGCAGTTACTCTCCACTAATATGGTCATAAAATAATTTGAGTATGTGGATCAATCCCCATTCTCAGGCCTAATTTTTTTGGATGGAGGCAAAAGAGAAGCAATTGCAGTTTAAACAAAGTGTGACTTTTAGATAGATCACTGCTCTGGTTTTATTGTATCACTCCAGTGTAGACTGACGTATCAGAGAAATGAAATCACAGAAACAGAGGACTGCTCACTATCTTTACCCCACACAGGAAACGAAAAGCGAATTGAAAGCTATCAAAAAGGACTTGGTGGCTAGTACATGGTAATTTTATGAGAGTTACCAGAAATGAGAGCATTTAGTGTGTACAGAGGCATATCTTCCCCATATTCTTCTTTGTAATGTTGATGTCATTTGTACTATATAATAAACAGCTTTCTCAAATTTTAACTCCTAGCTGTCAATTGAAAAGGCCACCTAACTATTTCATTATGCCCTAATTAATAATACACTTCAATAAAAATAATTTCTTTACTGCATAATTTATCAGCATGTTGAATATCTTGCTCAATACTTGCTGCTAGAATAAAATAAACACTCTATCTGGGAGAGGACAGGGAGACTGTTTAATTGAAAGAAGAAGAGATGTAGAGTCAGATCTAAAAGGAGTGATCCCCTTGTCTCAGTCTCAATTGTGGCCTCAATTATTTTGGACCTCAAATTGCAAATACAAATAACTGTGCTGGAGTTAGAGAGTTATGCCAACAGATGACCAGTTGCCAGCCCAATTAGCCATCTGACCCCATTTTCAAAATGTAAGTGCTCACAGTCTCTATATCCTTGGTACAATTTATGCCCACAAATAATTCTGGGTGATGAACTTCTTGGCACAAATAGCACAAGTCAAAAGTCTAGTGGAAACCTCTTTCAAAA
>NW_007730494.1:154129-171570 GCF_000696425.1 Galeopterus variegatus | reverse complement strand
GTGATGAACTTCTTGGCACAAATAGCACAAGTCAAAAGTCTAGTGGAAACCTCTTTCAAAAGCTAGCTGTCAGTGTCAACAAACTCTTCTTTAGCCAGTCTGTGAATTCAAAAAGCACAAATGTTCATGCCTAGAAACAAAAATTGATTCTAGAAGGCAGACTTAATGCCACTACCACCTATAGGGAGGAAGGGTATTATAACTGATAGCTTTTTTTTTCTTTTAATGAAAAAAGCCATAGTCAGTCAAATGGCAGACAATGGGCTCCATAAGTGGGCATTTCCTTTGTATATTTAGATGCTTTTCATCATCTATAACTAAGGGGAGACCATTATGACAGTGCTATGATCAAAATCATCAGATGTGTTCAAATGTTGCCGCTTTAACATGGCAATAATACATGATATAATAAAGCATAAAAATAATGAAGTTTTGCCTTAAAAGTGCTCCATATTTTTGTGCTATAGTTTGCATTTCCAGAATAACCAAATTAGTTAGCAGAATTAAAATTATGTAAGAGTTAAATATATATTTTGAAATAGGGAAGAGAAAAATCAGTGACATAATTACTGAAATAGAAAACTAATTTAAAGGATAAAAATAATTATTTACAGAGGTTCTGGTTTAAAATATTGCTGCATCTATCAATCATTTGGAAAGTATCTTATTTTATTTGGATAGACTTGGCCTGACTTCATACGGGCATCCCCTACAACTTTGGATAGGGAGTCAGAGATCCGAATTCTAGTCCCTGGGGCAAAGTATTCAAGGACTTCATTGAACCTTAATTTCCTCATTGGCAAAATAGAGCTTATAATAACATTTTTTTCTCCTTCATAGTGTGAATCAGATAATATATAATAAATCAGTTTTTAACTTTTCAATAAGCTATTTCAGTATTTTTACTGTTGATTTACTGTTGCAGCCTTGAATAAGTAAAACATGCATGTGGTTTAAAATGAACACAAGGTGTGCTGTGCCCATTAACTTCCCTCTCAAGTCTGTTTCCCAGCCACCCAGCCTCCTTCTCAGAAGCAATCACTCCTGCCAGCTTCCTGTCTATTCTTCCAGAGATAATCAATACATATATTCATGCTATATTTACTACCATATGCCTCAACATACTTTTAAAAATGTATATATTTTAAAAATGTATACATACACACAATTACTCAAAAAAAGTAGTCTGTAGTACTATTCTGTTCCTTGCTTTAAGAAGAGAATTTTAACACAAATATAGTAAGGTTAAATTGGATCATAAATGTTTTATTACCTTACTCTTGTTTTTAATATTTTACACCAGAATTAATGAAACATCCTCATGGGGCACTTTCAGTCTATAGCGTTACCTGCCAACCATCCAATGAGCCATTAGCTAAGCTAAGGGCTTCCCAGTGTGTTCAGAAAACATAAGAAAGTAGTGATTCTATAAAAGGTTCTGTAATTGAGTCTTTTTTTTCTTCAGCAAAGGAAACCTCTGAGCTACATGATTCCTTGTCAAGAAATATGTGATATTGTCAGAATTTTTGTCACTCTCACTAATATCCTCTTTAATGATAACACAGTTATTCAAATATACAAACTTTTACAAATATTTTTTTCTGCTCATTCAATCAGTTCCTGACAGTGGTAAGTTAAAATCTCCCACTATGATTGTATCTTTGAAATTCTTTTAACAGTTTTTTTTTTATTTACATATGTTGAGGCTATGTTTTTAGGCTCAAACAGGTTTAGCATTATTATGTCTTCCTGATGAATTGTTCTTTTTATTATAATTTAATGACCTCCTTTTCCCCCAAATTGCTTTCACCTTAAAGCTCATTTATCTGATACTAATATTGGCATACCAGATGCTTTTGGGTATTATTTGCCTGGTTTTTGGTGGGTCTCTTCCAAAGAGCATGTGAACAGATTTTTATAATCTACCCTTGGAAATTTTGTCTTAAAAGGGAAATTTTATCTTTTTACCTTTATCAGGATAACTAATATATTTGGACTGTGGTTCTATTATCTTATTTTGTGAGTTTTGTTTACAATATTCTTTCTTATTCATTTCTCCTCTATTGCCCTTTATTATATTTATTGACTTTCATTGCCCCCATCTCTACCCTCAAGCTTTTTCCCTCCACAGTTTTGTAAGCTATTCCCTCTCTCTCTCTTTTTTCTTCTAGTGGTTACCATTGAATTTTCAACACTCCCAATAAGTCCATCGGCATGTCTGTCCTCTCCATACCATACAATCAGCACACTTTAACTAAAACTTCTCCCTCCAATTTTCATTTCCATGATATTATTGTCTCATATTTTAGTTTCGCCTTATTTTTAATCTCACAAAATGCTACTTGTCATTATAATTATTTATTTTACGTTATACATGTTTGTTGAATGATTGAATGCATGTAGAATTTTGAATTTATATCCATGTTTATTATGGCCTCGTGCTTTTAATTTCTCTTCATAGATGGCTCTTTATTTTTCTGCCTAGAAGTTCTGGACATAAGTAACAACTGAGTCTTCCGTGACCTGGTAGATTATTTAAATGCCTCATGGAGAATTAAAGATGCATTCCTTAATTTATAGGTCCTAATCTCAGAGCAATTTCACTTAGGCTCCTGCAACATTGACTTGTGATAGTACCATTCTACTTTAAGCTCTGTTTTCTGTTTTGGCACTCAGGAATTTTCCTTTCTACTAAATTTTAAGGTATGGTATTAGCTAGCATTTCTATGTACCTATGTACTTCTAGTTGGAGAGGAATCTACATAGGCTCAGTTCAAAATATTGCTAGAACCTAAATTCATATCTCTGTATGCACAATTTTATACTCTGTAGTTTAACTTAATATTGTAAACACTTTTTTACATGACTACAAATTCTTTGTAAATCTTATTTTCTATTGTTTTACAACATTCTGTGTTTTAGAGCTGGAATTGCTGAGTTTGATGCTGGATCTGCCTCTCATATAGCTTTACTATTTTGGACAAGATACTTAATCTCTCTGTGCCAGTTTCTCTTTTTTTTTTTTCTGACCGGTAAGGGGATTGCAACCCTCGGCACGGTGTGGTCTGCACCACGCTCAGCCAGTGAGTGCACCGGGCATCCCTATATAGGATCCGAACCTGTGGCCTTGGAGCTACCAGTGCCGCACTCTCCCGAGTAAGCCATGGGGCCGGTCCCTGTGCCAGTTTCTTTACCCATAAAATGGGGAAACTAATACCATAGGACTGTTAAAAAAACAAACAAGTTAATAGTTGCAAAACACTTTGAGTCATGCTGGGTGCCCTCTCAGCATGCAATAAATTTAGGCTTTTTTATTATTATTTTATTTTCATTATCACCATCATCTATCACCACCACCATTATCACCGCCACCATCAACATCACCACCAACATCATCATCATCATCATCATCATGTCAACCCCTTTGGGCAGAAATTGCCTATGAATGCAGCAATATAAGTAGTGCTTTGATAAACATGTCTTTGAACAATCTTCTTTTACATTTTATTTTCATAGACTAGGTGCTAAAAATGGAATTTTAAGGCACAGAACAGTCGTTTTAAGAGGGGTTTTGATGCAGATTCCCAAATGCTTAACATTATGTTAAATGTTTTCTCTTCTCCCAATCTCGCTATTTCTCAATACATCTGTTGTTGGTGGTGTTCCATTTCCCCTTGATCTTCCTGAATCCACGTTAGATGTGGTAGACTGTTTTAGGCATGCTCAAGTCCCGTGGCTCTCTCCATCTATACCTGAGGGCTTTCGCTAGCATCCCAGGAGCTTGTGTGCACACAGGCAGACAATCTGAAAATGCCAGGGAGTTAACACCCTCACTGGCAACCTTCAATCGAGAAGGGGTGGGAGTGGATGAATAAATGCCTCAGTCTGCTCATCCTGGGCAAGGGCAGGCTGGGCATTAATGGGATAATTACAACATGTGTTCATGGTTTCTCACAGGCTACCCAGTGATGCTGAGCTCTAGTTGTTCACAGTGATAGCCCACCCATTAATGCACCTTTATTGCTTTTCTCTCTTCCCTGCCCCACTTTCTCTTTCCATCACTTTTGTTTCCTGAGATTTCTTCCAACTAAACTACCAAGCCTTAGTCTCAGCATTTACTTTTGGAGAAGCCTAAACTAAGACAATATCTACAACAGTTTCATCTTTCGAAACTTCTTTATACATTAGTTTAACAATCTCCCATAGTTCACATGCAACAAGGCAAAATGCAAACTCTCTGCTTTGGAAATTAACTTACTGCAATCTGTCACTTCCTATATCCTGCCTTCATTTTCCCCTACAAAACCATTTTCTTAACCAAATGGTTTACTCATTATTTTAAAAATGTAACAGGCATATTATCCCTTATGCCATTTCTTCAAATTACTGTGTCTGCCTAGAATCTAGGTCTGTTTATCTCTTTTGGATAAATTATACTCTTTCTCCAAGACCCATCTCCTCTGTGAACATTCTCAGACTGCCCACATCAGGGAGCTGTTTGAGCATACCTCTCAAGTCTGTAGCATGACTGTTTCCCCCACTCATCTGATTCTTGGCATACCTACTTTGGAATGTCCTACTCTATCATAATGTCCTAAGTGTAGTCCCTCATGGATAAGGGCTTTTTTTTAGGCTTCTATAATGCATATTCATTATAGAAAAATTAACATATATTGAAAAGGAAAACAAAACTACTTTCCTTTTTAAAAATAGCCAATATCAAAATTTTGAAATACTGTATTCTAGCCATTCTGTATGCTTATTTTATTTAAATATTTTGATATACAGTTAATAATTCAAACACTTATTATGAGGGTACACTATATGCCAGGCATTTTGGTAAGTGCTTTGTATATGCTATGCTGTACAGCAGTATAAGGGATGCTGGTAATTAACCCACTTACAAGTGAGGAGCCTGAGGCTTAAGAGTTTAAATAATTCTTCTATTCGAATGCTATTAAGCAGTCAAGTTGAGACTCACACCCAGGTCTGCTTGGTTGAAAATTTTAAGCTCCCAACCCCTACAACATACTGCCTTTTCGACTTTCGCATTTTGTCTACGACTGAGATACATAGAAATGGATCAATTATAATCTTCAGTGATGATATCCTAATCAGTAGACTTCCTATTTTTTTAATCTATCTACCTATCTATCATCATTATCATCAATCTATCTGCATGATTTGATAAAAACCCATGAATCTGCCACATGGCTCGGAACTGAACAAAAATGCTTATCTATAAATTCTTCTCCATCCTGTTACCCCAAATCCCGTATGTATAATTGCTTGCTTTCCTTTTCATATATTCTTGTTGCATTTGTGTGGTGTTTGTATATGTGGGTATTTGTGCTATTTTTAACATTGTAGAAATGGTTGAACCTAATTATTTTAGGATTTCTTTTCTTGTTTAATAGCTGTTTAAATTCAACCACATTATTGCATGTCACTATAAAATAATTTTAACTACTGCATAATTTTTCAAATGAGAACATACACATTTATATATCTGTTCTTCTTCTCTGATAAATATTAGGACTTATTCCAAGTTTTTACTACTGTAAACAATTCTATGAACTTCTTATACATGTCTTTTCTTTCTTTATCATAATTTTGAATTCAATTTTGAAAATTTACCCTATAATAAAAGCATTTATGATCTTATTAAATACATTTAAAAATTGCTATTTTTACAATTAAATTGTTTCCCAGAAGTCTATTGACTTAATGCAATATATCTCATTTAATCAACTCACTGTTATAATCTGTGGATAGTCCTCAATTATTTCTACTCTAAATAATTCTGTGTTGAACATCTTTTAACTTAGATTTTTTTCATGTATAAGAGGATCCAATCATGACCCATACGAATCACTGGCATCAGGATGGAAACTGTAAACACATATATGCTAAAATTACACTCTATGAGTAGGTTGTGTAAATTATAGTGTATCAACTGCACAACTAGAATACGTTTTTATCAACTGTTAGGACAACAGAAAACTATGCTATTGCAACTATATGATACCTAATAAAATGCAGTTGTATTTTTTGCTCTTAATAAACTATAAATTAATTCAGTTCTGAGGTCAAAAAGTCTTACTGACACCTGTTTGATGGAACAAATTCAAAAAACTAAGCTTTGTCATGTGAAAGCATACAATTTGTGAGTTGGAAATGGCTCAAAATCTCTAGAGTAGAACTAATTTAAATGTTTATTTGACTTGAGATCGTGTATGCGTGTTGTAAAAAGGAGGCATAATTAACTTGATTCAGAATCAAATAAAATGAGATATGGAGGGCCATAAATTTGTCTTTTTGCTAAATTTGAAAAAAATTAATCTTGATCTCATCTCATTGACTCACCTTTCTCTCAGCAACACCTTGTCACTGTTTACAAGTATATCAGAGAATTAACAAGGTATTCTACATTATTCATATCTTGAGCCCTGTAACTATTGTTCTTTAAGCCAGAAATTGACAAGAACTACTCCATCATTTTTCGACTATTTTTAAAGACATAGTACTTACCATAAAAATGAGCATTTATTATAACTCCCCTATAGATAATTAATTAGTTTGTCCTGTACAATTGCCACTATTTAGAAGCAGGAGTGATGTTTATTTTCTAAACTTTCCTAGAGACTGTGTGAACACAATAAGAAAAGAGAGAAAATGAAGAAAATTGTCAGAGAAAAAATATGGAACTTTACAAAATTTTCTTGGAAGCAGATCTGCATTAGATTTTGATTGCTCCATGCCTCTACTGGTCAAAGGCTGCACAGTGGATGAAAACCTGGATACTTTTTATTAGCAGTGTTTTTTCTTGGTTAACAGAATTAGGCTCTAAGTGATAGCTATCAATTGATAGTGATAGCTTTCAATTTTATAAGTCAGAATTCTTATAAATTTAAAAATTGTCTACTGAAGAGCAGACTGTTTAAAATCTGTCACCATGTAATAAGGGATATAATTACATGTGAATAAAAACCATGGAGCATTGCAGCAATGATATATCTTGTAAGCATCTTTTTTTCAATTAAAATGTCAAATGAAGATCTTTGTGTTAAAAAGGAATATTCAAATTTTGGTAAAAATCATTTTAGAATTACATATTTTAGTGTTTTCCAATGTGGAAAAAATTAGGTAGGTAGGAAATTGGAGCTCTACAACAATAACATTCAATCCTCTATGTAAACTATTTGAATAAAAAAACTTATTGATAATTATTTCGAATCTTGTATTCAGTCATCAGCATAAAAAATCTCTGTGCAATTTACGGTTTTACAAAAAAGAAGAAACCAAATTATACCACCTCAGTTTACAAAAATACAGAAAGAATTATTAACATAAATAAAACTAGCAACAATATGTCATGTAATTAGAGAGATAGAAACCAAAGTTAAGAATTTTTTCAGTGTCTGTAGAAATTTTTTTAAAATGATGAGAATTATTAAGGTTATAAGCAATTTTATACAATTTGAATACAATCTTAATAAAGACTAACTGAAAAGTTGTGCAATCCATATCTTTGTCTTCAAGGTAAAAATATTCTCAACATTGTAAGACAAAATTAAAATATTTAAAAGTGCATTAAATATGAAAATAACAGAAATTGAGAAATTGAGACAGGAATGAACCCCTTCATTGTTCATTCTGCTCTAGATATGCACACATGTTCTTACTGTTGTGGTGAGAAATTATGCCACTTCAACTATTCCTAATAATATTCTCATTTGGTGGATTTAAGTCAGCACTTTAACTATGTGAGCATAATTTTCATGGTATAACACAAAATGATTTTAGGTTAGATTTTGGTAGAAAATAGTCAGGGCCCATTTGGCTGCTACTTTTCTTGGAAGAGAAAAAAAATAAAAGCTTTATCTTAATTAAAGTTTAATTAAGGATCACGTTTGGCAGTACTTTTCACACCGATCTACACCAGCAGATTTTCTAGGGCTTAACTTTATCGTGCAGAAAATCCTCTTTTATTACTCCCAACCTGTTGTAAAAGCTGTTGGCACAGAGCGGTGGTTGCTTCATTCAGGCGCCTTGTTTGCCACTGGAAATATCCCAAGTCTCTAGAGATAGCACCACAGTGGTTCAATTTAATATCTGTCCTATCACTACAAGACTCCAGCTCATTATTAATGATACTATTCATTAATTTCTTGTTGGGCTGATGTTGTTATTTATTAAAATATTAAAGAATACCCCTGGGACACATGCATAATGAGGGATACCTCCATTTTATGAGCGATACCAGCTGAAGGAATGAATGAACTCACTGCAGATTTACCCACCCTGTGCTGCACCAGTCCTCCCTCATTAGTCCTGCTACATCTCTGAGTGACACTGTAAATTCATTTTGTGCTCTGTCCAATCAGAGCTTAATACAAATGCAGGGCCCCCTTTTTTTTAATGAGCCATTCCTATGCAAAATGAATTGACTACTGTCTAACTCATCTAGTCCGCCTGTATTTTGGGGAAGAACTAAATTGCCTGTATTTATATAGGAAATAAATAAAAGTTGACATATTTTTTTCCTTTTCAGTCTTGCATTTGGAAAATTTCAACATAATAAGTTCTCCATTTTAAGAACCTGCCACCTTAGTTAACTAAATCCCAGCATGACATTTAAACATGTGATCGTCATATTTAAAAAAGCCTAAACAAGCAGTTTGTACATGGCAGTGGTCATTTGATGTGTGTTTGCACATGCATTCAGGTGCAGCCTACAGAAATTCTAAGGATGTTTGATGTATTTGCTCACCCTTTTAATACATAGGTATTTAAAGACGTCCTTTGAGTGTGCTCAAATCTATATGGCAGTATAAAAGAGGAAATATGTAAAATGTTATAACAATTTTCAACTATTTCAGACATAAATAATATTAAAGTATTTTTGTTAGAGAAGACAAGTTTTATTTTTTGATTCACTTGCTTGTACTGAACGTACATAGTGAAATCTGCATAACAATTGAGGTAGCATCTGAAGGTAAAATTTTAATTTGTTCTATATGGTTGTTATTTTCTCTCCTTTGCAAATAATTACTCTGGTGAAGAAATACCACACTGTTTTGAGGGGATTAACTGGGCATAATTGCAGCCTGTTTTGATCCCTCTTTTAATAATGGATTCTTTCAATCTATCTATATCTGGTAGAGCAGCTTTGTAGGGATAGTTTGAAAGCTTTTATAGATGCCTATGCAATCTTTGTACTGTGAATCTATTTATTTATTTATTTATTTATTTTTATTTTATTTTATTTTATTTTATTTTGTACTGTGAATTTATACCAGTTTGTTTTTGGCAAAAAAGGGCCTTACATTCATATGGTGACATCAAAGGTGTACATTGCAAATCTTAAGCCGCCTTTGCCTAAAACAAAAAATTGTGGTTGTTTTAAACCCTATGAATAGTTTATATTTCAATGTGCATCCTTTCTAGATTATATTCTGTTGAAAGTGGAGTTTATAGCACGTTTTGTGTTGAAATACTGGCTCATTTCATAAAATAATTTTTCCTAACCAATGTATAGATGCTCAAAAAATAATGTGCAAAAATAAAGTATGTTAGATAGCCTGCAAAACTTTTCATTTATTAAAATTTGCAAATCTTGATCTATTAGTAACCTGTTTTCAATACTTCAGTGTATTTGCTTCACAATAGTAGATTAGAAATGTACTGGTTTTTAGGCCATATTTTTTCTATGTCCTGGTTAAGATAGATGATATCTTCCTGTTTGAATTTATTAGTATTAGTTATATTCAAGGAGGGCATGGGAGTTTATTTTCTTCAAAGCAACTAGAACCATAATAACCAAATGCTGTGTTAAGTTCTGAAAACAGCATATCAAAAATGATTTAATGAAACTTCAACCCTGAAAAAAAGAACTGGAGAATTTCTTTAAGCATGAATCAAAAAAAAAAAAAAAAACAAAAACAAAACAAAAAAACCCCCAAAACCAAACAACCCCCCCAAAAAAAACTAAGAAAACCCCCAAAAAACAAAAACACAAAAAAGAAAAAAAAAACAGAGGCTGGAAAGATGAAGATTGAGAGGAGCAATGATCAAATTTTAACAAAGTTATGAGCGTTCAGGGAAGAAGAAATTTATTATTATTATTATTATTTACAAAATCTCTGAAAGCTAAAACTGGAACTCTTTTAGAAAAATGTTTTATGTCAAATCAAATGATAATAAAATAGCAAAAAATGATTATTACTATAATTCCTCTTAGGAAGTTAGCCTCATTCTTTTTGGAAATAAATGCTTTAATACTTTGATACTTGTCCAAAGCCCTTGGGGAGGAAGGTAAACAAAAAAGGGGGGACATCAGGTAAGGGGGAAATGTTCAGTGTGATATTGATTGGGGTTAAGGGGTTTTAAGGGGAAGGGAGGAAGAAAAATGTGTTTGTTTCTTTGGAGAGGAAGCTAATGGAAAAATGTGAAAGAAATAGTGGCTGCTGATGGCTGTACCATGTATACCTTGTCCCAATATCAATAAAACCTACTAATATCACCAAATGCTTGCTGTAAGGAAATTCTGGGATGGAAATCAGTGAAAAGCTTATCTCCAGACAAAGGTAGAAATGCTAGAGAGGAAACCATGGAATTGGGGGTTGGACCCAGAGTAATAAATTCTTTTATGGATGGGAATCTCCCAGCCAACAGCAGGATAACACACATATTTCTACAGGTACAGCTAGAAGGACCCATTCCCACAGACACTTTTCAGTCCGGAAAGTTTTCTTATTTGCAAATAATGAAAAACACATTAGGAAATTAAATGGCACATCTAATTACCCACTAGTTTAGTACAGTAAGTGTAATTTCTACTCTACCATGTTTGCATAGGGTGGTTGCATACTCTTAATATTAAGAAGTAGTATAGAATTAAACTATATAGCCAAAAGATAAGAGGTAAAAGTGTGCATAAAATATATATATATATTGGGCAATACAGGGCAATACAGTTTCAGGGTTTATTTAAACAGGTAAGACCTAACATCATAGGAAGTAGAAATTATGACAAAAATGTTCTTGGATCATCATTAGAAACAAAAATTTTGCATGCATTGACCAATGGTATGATATTTGTAGATTCCTATACCCTTTACTTCACATGAGAAAATATTCATTTACAGCACCGTATATTTAAAATTTTGAAAGATTAAATAATAAAGGCAAGGTTCTTCATGAGCTATGAGGGAAAGAAACATAATGATTTCTCTGTGATTACCTTATAAATTCCAGTTAAAGTATCTACTTAGTGACATATTATCATTATTAAATAACTGCAGTTAAATTGTGAAAATCATGTTTTAGGATTAACAAATGTGAAATATCTTGATGTATCTTTTTCAATGTAATCTTAATCCTTTGGAGTAAGAAGCAAGAATGGAATATAACATCTGTTTAAGTCAACTAGTCCATTTTTTTGTTAATTTTCATAGAATCAATTTAATTATCTGAAGTTGAAAATACAGTGTAAAGATTGAACATTATGCATGAAATTATTTTATATTATTTCAACATAGTCTAAAGAAGGCAGATCAGATTGTCAACTTTTTCTTCATTGCCTTTTGTCATATAAAGTATCATACAAAGTAGTTTTTGGCAACCAATCATTATTGACTTATTATCTTTCAAGTACTAACTTAATATTTGTATTCTCCAAAATGATACATGGGGAACAATGTGAGCTTGAACTAAAGTATACTTTTTAGAAAAATAGTTTTTCTAAATTTATGTCCCAGGTCACTATTTGATTTTTTAGTTCCTCAGGATGTTAAACTTAATAAGAGATTCTCTTTTTTTCCCTAACCATATCTTCCCATGCACATGCAGAAATGAGTTATTTTTGCACTGGAATTTACACAGACTTCCTAGCCAAACAAACTGAGGAGTTAAAAAACTTTAGTAAAAATGGTTACTTAAAATTTCTGAGTGAAAAAGACAACTTGTAATGTACCTTCCCTTAAAAGGAGGAGGAATCTTAGACTGCAACCTTGGATCTATTTTTCTAGAAATTGAATCTAACTTAATGACAATTCAAGGGAAAACTTTACTTTCTAAATAAGGGTAAAAGTAATTTCTGACATAGACATGTGAAAAAAAGATTGTTTTCTCTGGAATAAAGGAGAAGGATGAACTTTTATACTTCTCTGCTTAGAAAGAAATATCCTGGTTATGACTACAGTGAAAGTGATAATTCATCAATAACTTAATTATTTGAGGAAATAAAGTTGTCTTTAACTATATATATGTATGCACACACACACACATCTTAGAAAAGAAAGGAATTTTGATTGAACCTTTTAATTTTAACCTCTTACTAGCACCTAGAGAAAACTTCTAAGGTTTTTAAATATAATACTAATTTTTTGGTTTTAAAAGATTTTACTCAGTAGTAAATCTGAAACATTGTCTGTCGGTATCCCTAAATCAAAAGCTGTTCAGGAAGTCTCTTTTACTATAGTAAATTCAGCTATTTCTCTTTATCCCTTTGTGCATTTGATTAACTCTCCTTTACTCACTTGGTATGACCCAGTTAAAAAACTGATAATTATAATTTGTATTTGAAGTCGTATAGTTGTTGCTTTCAAAAATTTTTAAGAGGAATTTTTCTATAGTGATAAAAATGCTATCTCTAAGCCGAGCCATTCTTGTAGTAAGCATCATCCAGTGGCAAATGTGATTATTTTCATTTTCCAGAAAAAGACCTAGAACCATGAATATACTGCTTTGTGCCAAAGGATGGAAGAAGATATTGCCATGCTGAAGTCAGACTCCAAAGCTGGGGTCCAGCCCAGTGTCTCTGACCCTTGAACCAAGCTGCCATGTGTGGAAGGACAGAGTTGCCCATGACCACAATATTGAAAGTTACTCTTTTTGAAACTTTATCATTTCCTACAATTTATTAAGAGTTTGCCACATTATTTTTTATTATTTATGAAGTAAAGAGGGCAGTAGTGAACTTCTTAAGCTATGTAAAGAAATGCTTTCTTTACTTAAATTTACATCTTCACATTTTAAGGATTTGTCTAGGACGAATATACATATACACATATATACACACATACACTTATACATAAACATATGCTTACTCATATTGAGTTATTAAAATTATATTTTGATGACAAGTGAAACTAGATCCCCTTCTGTTTAGGCTATAGAAAGTTACAGTAATTCTGTACTTGAACAACTAGTGAAAACCAGATAAACTACAATATCATATACACTAAAAGGTATGGGAAGCTATGCTTATAAGAAACTTAAAGAAAATAAATTCCATAGAGGAAGGACTTTTTCCTAGACAAATGGGTATCAGTAGCCACTGATTTTTGCTGGTTGCATTTGTCACTTTGGGCACAAGTGGCACAAGTGAGCAGAAGATGGGGCTCCCCTTGGCCAAGGAACTGTATGTGGGAAGAATCCAATAACATTTTAATGAGCATGCAGGACAGTGTGACCTCCTGGAATCTCACGAACCCAAAGCTCACTAATGGTGCCCCCCAGTCCTCACTGTCAGTTTCCCCTTAAACTTTGTAGGGGGTGAAAGACTAAGGGGGCAGGCTGAAAAGACAGAGAAAGGAATTTCCCACAGAGTCATGCTGGTTGAAAGAGAATTCTTCTGGCAAAGGGGACCAGCAATAAACGCAAGACTGTTCTTGCTCTCAATACATTTTAACACGAGGTGAAACGATACTAAAGCCAAAAACCAACCTTTACACAGCTCAGTTCCCAATTACATCCAAGCAATGGGCCCCTCACTCTACCTGCCTTATGAACAAAGGGAATGCCTGGTCTGGGGAAAAAATATGTATAAAATTTCCTACCATTTTCAAAATACAGAATTTGTGGCACATAATAAAAACTCTAAGATATGGTAAAATGCAAGAAAATCTGACCCATACAACGGAGAGAAAAATTATCCAACAGAAGCAGAAACACACGTATATTGTAATCAGCAAAAGACAAGCAATTTGAAATAACTGCCACAGACATGTTATTGAAAATAAAGAAAAATATAAAAAATAAAGAAAAATATGAAGAAATGATGGAAAAAGTTAACAAAATATTAAAATCTTGATGACAATAACTTGTGAACTTTATAAAAATGAAGAATATAAAATCTGAAATGAGCTAATTGACTAAACTTACAACAACTGGACATAGCAGAAATGTTCAGGGACCTAAAAAAAAAAATCAGTCTGAAGAACAGAGAAAACAAAGAGAAAAAAAAAAAAAAAACAGAACAGGGTATGAGAGGCTTGTGGAAGACTGTAGCATCATTTAACATACATGTAATTGGAGACCCAAAGGGTGAGGAGAGAAAGAACAGGGCAGGAGCAATTTTGATGAGATAATTATCAATAATTTTTTAAAGACTAGTAAAAATAATTTAAATTACATATTCAAGAATCTCAGCAAACCCCAAGTAAGGTAAACACAAAGAACACTACACCTAGGGACATCGTAGTGAAATTACTGAAAACGAAAGATAAAGAGAATATCTTAAAAGCAGCCAGAAAAAAGACACAATATCTTCAAGGGAACAACCATGATTAAAGGCTGATTTTTAAATGCAAACTGTGGAAGGCAAAATTATGATGGAAAAATAGCTCTAAAATTATAGGACAAATAACTTCCATCTTGGAATTTTAGATCCATTGAATGCATTGCTGAAAAATGGAACCAAATAAAGACATTTTAAGAAAGATTATTACTGAGAGAATTCATTGCTGTGAGACCCACACTATAGCAAATACTACAGGAAAATTTTCAGGTTGAAAGAAAATGTTCCAGATGAAAATTTGGGACTGAAGGAATATATTTGGGTAAATATAACAGACATTTTTAAAAAAACTTTTTAAGTAAATTAACTCTTTAAAGCAACAAAAAGAACAATGCAAGGTAGGGCATACTTGTATAACGTAGAGGTAAAATATAGCACCCGGCAGCACAAAATGAAGAGGAGAGAGTAAAGAACCTAGCTATTGCTAGGTTCTTACATTATTCATGAAGTAATAAAATACTAATTTGATGTAGACTCTAATTAGTTAAAGATGCATATTGTAATCTCTAGAGTAGCTAATTAAAAATGCAAAAAGTTGTAACTAAAACGCCAGTAGAGGATTTAAAATGGGATCCTAAAAAAATTCTTGGTTAATTCAAAAGAAAGCAAGAAAGAGAGAAGAAAAAAGCCAAAAATAGGTAGGCTAACAGACAGCAAATAGCAAAATATATTTTAGCCCAACTATACAAATTATAACATTAAGTTTTCATAAAAACTCCAGTTAAAAGAATTCCTCAGGCAGTATAAAATAAGACCCCAATATAATATACATATATTATAATTTCAAGGTAGAAGGATAGCAAAACCTATATTTCACTATGTTAATTTTGGAGAAAGTAGACTTTAAGTCAAGGAGAATCACCAGAGATAATGGAGTGGTAAATGGGTCAATTCAGCAGGAAGACCTAACAATCCTAAATGTATAAGCAACTAATGATCTAACTTCAAAGTCTATGAAGGCAAAATAGGAGAAATAGACCACAAAAGAGTAGTCAAATCCACAATTACAGTTGAAGATTTATAGCACATTCCTTTCAATAATTTTGAGAACAAGTAGATAATCAACTATAGAAGTTATAGACGATGTGAACAATATTAACCAAATTGAGCTATTTAACATTTATAGAACATTACACCCAATCACTGCAGAGTATATGAGCATAAAGAATTTTCACCAAAATAGGCCACACTCTGGGCCATAAAGCAAGTGTCAGAGCATTTGTTGAGTAGTGTCTACAGAGAATGACCTGCAAATGCTCCTTACATGTAGGGGAAGGAGAGTGGAAGGAGGAGGCGGCTGGCCAGTGACTACCCCTCTGCCCACTGCCCCTGAGGGCATAAGGAGAGGATTAAAATGAATCAGGAAAGTTTTGTGCCCTTAAAGATATTATAATCAAGTAATGATTATAAAACATGCATATCAGTAGTCCTTTCATAATGTAAAAATATTAAGCCTCATTAAGAATAAAAGAAGGGCTATATGAATTCCAATGAAGAAAAGATCTGATTAATTACTCAAGTGCTGGGTGGTCAAGGGAAGCTCTAGGGGGGATGCACATTTCTCATAACCTTCACAGAATGGGTGAATGATTTGGGCACAGTGAGATAGGGAGGAAGGACATTCAAGGTAGAACTGTTGGAGTAAAGGCGCGGAGATGGTAAAGCAAGATGTTGGGAAGTTTTTCAGTTGCATGGATTATAGGGTGAAGAGAATTCATTGAAAGAAAGATTGGAATGATTCAACTGATACCAGTGTTGTAAGTCTGGATTTTATTATGCTTGTGGGCAGTAGATGAGAATACCCTGTATTTTCTTTTCTTTTCTTTATTTTTTTATTGAAACATCATTGATTACATATATTCGTGGAGTAGAGTTAAATATCAATACCTATGTACAATATGTGATGATCAAATCATGGTAATTAGTATATTCATCATTACAAAATGTAATCCTTCTTTGTGACCCTTTTCCAATTTCTCTGCATTTTCTAACAACAAGTGATTTGCTTCAAGTTAGATGGAGTATCTGTGGAGAAGACTGATTGCTGCTCCTCCTTAGTATATAGGTTCCCAGAATAGGTTCCCAAAAGTTTAAACTTAAAATATAAAAGCATAACCTTCCAATGAAAGGAATTTGGGGGAGCTATTTTTAAAGGACAGTGCTAGCCTTCTGGGTAGGCATTTCTTCTATTATTTCTGTATGAATTCTGTATGATATTCTAAGAACATTTTCAGAATCACACTTTAAATCTGAAGTGCAGCCTGTAAAACATTTCCTGAGGGTTGATGTGTACTCCACAGTGTCAATAAAGTAGCAATTTCACTTAAAGAACTAGGCAGCTGCAAACTGAATAAATTGTTAATGCTTTTTGACCCGAGTTCGTTTTGCCATGTAAAATTTGGAGAAACAAGTTGTATAAGAGAAATAAAAAATGTGATTATTTTAATTGAATATTTTTCAACAGCTACTGTTAAGGCCTCAGAGAATCTGTTGTGAGGGCTAATTACTCTTGGAGAGGGGAAAATTTTTACATCCTCAGCAATCTGCAGGACTATGAAATGTTTCCAAGGGTAATTTTCTTGAAGTTAAAGTTGGGGTTATTAAGGTTCACTTAGCAGATAAAGTTTGCTGAGATTTTCTGGGACTCTATAAGATGACAAGATTTCTCATTTATAAAACCAGGACAGAATACTGAAGGGCCATGGACTACACTCTGGGGACACTTCCAGATTTTTCCTTTCACATGGTTTATGACTGACAAAGAAATTTGAGAGTGCTTAAGCTGAATTTTATGCTAGTCCTCTTGGGTTCTTATTTCTTTTCTTTGTAAATATTAGAAATAAAGTTAGATTTTGAT
>NW_007730494.1:139994-153837 GCF_000696425.1 Galeopterus variegatus | reverse complement strand
TACTTCCAGATTTTTCCTTTCACATGGTTTATGACTGACAAAGAAATTTGAGAGTGCTTAAGCTGAATTTTATGCAAGTAGTCCTCTTGGGTTCTTATTTCTTTTCTTTGTAAATATTAGAAATAAAGTTAGATTTTGATAAGCTTCATAAAACTCATAAAACAGTGAAAATATCATTATTAACTAAATTCAGCCTTAAATATAATTTCTACTTATCAATATTTAATGTTATTTATTTTGTTATTTAATTTTTCTAGGAATACTTGGAATAAATATCTGCTAATTTTTAAAGTCCTCTTATGGAAACAGATTTGTTTTTTAAAGAACAAAGCATATTTTTTAAAAAGTTAAAAGAAACCTTTTCTGTGGAAAGTGAATTAAATATGACAAATAATACTTTAGATTATATTCAGATATTAGAATCAACTGGACCATGCTTTTTTTAAAAAAAATAATCACATGTAATATTAGAAAAATTTAGGTTGTTATGCATTCTTAACAACTGAACTTCTAAAGTCTCGCTAACTGGCTAATCAAACTGAGATTGGTTTGTAACATTCCAGGTTGACTCATCTTAAGGTGATGTGCTTTTTCACAAATGGGATAGTATGGCAAGGTGCATGTAGTTTTTCTTCAAGCTAGAGCATCAAAATGAGATGAATTAGACCACCACAATATTCTGGTAAGGAAAATCACTTTATCAAATAAATATACATTTTTTTTTTTGCATTTTTAAAATTAGGGTATAATTTACATACAGTAAAATTTGCCTCATTTTGATTACAGTTCCGTGAGTTTGGAGAAACACAGTTTTGTAACATCAAGAAATAGAAGAGTTTTATCATTCTGCAAACTTCTCCCATGTCTCTTTTACTCAACTCTTCCCCCTAACCCAGCCCCTGGCAACCACTTATCTGTTTTCTATCCCTCAGAGTTCTGCCTTTTCCAGAATGTAACATAGAATCATAGAGTACAAGTCCTTTTGATTCTGGCTTTTTTCACTCAGCATAATGCATTTGAGACTTATCCATGTTGTCATTGTATCAGTAATTTTTACCTTGTCAATGCTGAGTAATATTCATTAGTATATTATTTATCCATTCCCCATTTGAGTTTCTTTTGGCAGGGGGAAGGGGTAATTATGAAGAAAGCCATTACAAATATTTACATTCAAGTTTTTGTGCGAATGCAAGTTTTTATTTCACTAGGTTAATTCCTAGGAGTGGGATGGCTGGGGTATAAGGTAAGTTTTTGTTTAACTTTGTAAGAAGCAATCCCTGTTTTCCAAAGCTTCTGTACCATTTTGCATTCCCACCAGCAATGCACGAGTGTTCCAGTTGCTCAACATTCTCACCAACTGCACATTCTCAACACCTATTTGACATTAATTATTATTGTTATTATTATTTAAATGTTAGCCATTATAATAGGTTTGAAATAGCATTTTGCTGTGGTTTTAAATATTTCCCTCAGGACTAATGATGTTGAGTATCTTCTATGTGCTTATTTGCTCTCTGTATTTCTTTTTTGGTTGAGTGTCTGTTTAAATTTTTTCCCCATTTTTTAATTAAGTTGTTTGTTTTATTAGTTTTGAGTTTTGAGAGTTTTTTGTATATTCTGAATAATATATTTTATTAGATATGTGATTTGCAAATATTATTTTCCAGTTCGTGTTTTATAGTTTTATGATTTTAGCATTCTTTTGAAGCTCAGAAGTACTTAGTTCTGATGGAGTCCAATTTATCAATTTTTTTACTAATTGGAAACACTACTTTTAACTACATATTTTATAAAAGGCAAAGGACATTGTAAATATTGTTTATTATTTTTTACACAAAGAAAATATTTAGTATCTTTGATAACCCTAAGTTTTGACATCCTCAAGTGTACTTATTTGATTGTTAGTGTGGGAGAATGTAGTATTTAAAAGCTTACAAAATTATGTTTATAAATATTTAATACTATTTTTTATATGTATAACTGACAATATATAATTCTGAATTGCATTTGGATATATAGAATTCCCTGGTTTAATTCATCATTTCTATCTTCTAAAAATTATGTGTGGTTTAATATTAGTCTTTGAATTTTAGGTACTGTAAATGCAATGAAGTATACTGGAATACTATTTTGAATTTTTGTTGGACAATATTACTCTCAAGTTGTGGGCTAGGTTAAAATTAGAAATATTTCTTAACAGATCATGAACACATTATTATTTGCTTTGAGAATTAACTTTTTTCCCCAAACAATAGTTCTAATTACTCATATTCAAAGTATAAGTCATTATGTCTTCCTAAATCTTTTAATTCACAAGTTGCCCTGGAATTTTTGAGGTTTCCAATAGCTGTCTTCCATTAAAAAGGAAATCCAAATAATAATGATTCTATATTATCTGAAAATTCAGCTTTTACAAATTGAGGTTTGTTTTCTATATTAATTTGCTGCTAGTATTCCAGATGTCAAGATTTCTGCCCCAGGAGCTTGTGGTTTTATTTGCCTGGAGACTGGATGATGAGGAAATGCTTGGGCTCTCCCTGCCAGAATGTGAACAGATTTCCCAGAGCTTAGCATAACAGAGTGTAAAATAGATGCAGAAACTTTGTATGATGCAAAATGTCCTCAGAGCAGGGTTCTTTCAAGTGTGCTAAAGATCACTTCTTTTATTAAATACTTTGTGAAAAGCACAATTACCTAGTCAGATGATGACTGCCCTGGCCAAATCCCCTTTACTGTCAGGTACAGTCATTTTCCAGCTGCTACGAAGGCTGGCTGCTAATAGCTCACCACTGCCCTTTTTCTTTCTGGAGGATTACCCTCTTTTACTAAACAGGAGCTAACTGACTTGAGAGGTAGCATCTCCCCTACACCCTGATCAAGGCAACACACAGTCCAATTATTGACAAACAAAGGGATAAAAAAAGGCTATTTGACTTGCCGCAAAATGGTACAAACTATGTGGTGCAATTTGTGCTCTCTGGAGGGAACTAACTGAAGCTAGTCTCCAGTTAGCATATTTGAGGAAAAACTACTTATTACTATCCACTCTTGGACAGTCAGTAAACTTTGCATATTAGAGGCTGTGATATGCTATAGTCTCAAATGTTATTAATTTGTTTAATCTGTAATTTTCCAAATTCATTTAACAATGGAATCAATTTTCTCTATAATAATATTTTGTATCTCCCAGTCTTAGTGTTTCTTATAATATACTTCAGAAGAAACTGGCTTAAATATTCAGTTCTTCATTTGGATCTAGAAAGACACAAAATTTGGATTAAAAGACTATATCTAGCTTTTCCAGGTCAATGCCACATTCAGTCCAGGTTCTTTAAGTTCAGTAAGTATCTTGTTAGTTTACTTGCAAGGATGAGTTACAGAATGGTTGAGATTTCAGTCAGATATCAAAGTAGAGCAGTATCTTTCAGGGAACACTCTGTTGCTAGGACCAGCTCTTCTTGAGTACTCCAACTTGATAAATTGCATTTCCGATACCGTTGTGTTAGCGTTCACCCTTCTTCTCTTTGATTGTCTATCACTAAAGAAACTATACATACAATTTGCCCTGCAAGGTAGAGTCTTGGATTATACTTAATGCCTAGTGTTATTATTAACAGTGTTTCTCTCTTAAAAGTATTCTGGTTTGGATAATAAATTATATTGTTAACCTACATATAATCACAGTGATTTTCTTTGACTGACTCTGGGACTCTTCCTACACCTGAAGTAATACTATGATAAGCTGTTGAGTTTACTACCTATGGTGTCATTTTATTACTCTGTGAATCCACTTTACCCAGTGTCCTCTGCTGTCTTGATACATTGGACTTCATTATAGAAATAAATTGAGATTATAATACCCAGGGAGAAGTCAATAACTTGTCTAAATTGATAGATTGTTGAATATATGAGTATATATTTTTCCTCTCTATCCATAGTCATAACATCTGCTTACCACCTCACCAATTCTCTCTTACTTCTTTAGAGAAACAGGAAAGTTTGTACTTTTTATCTTTTGTGAAATTCTAGCTCTAAGATAAAATGGTGTGAGAGCGTCACTACCTATGCCAAGTTGGAGCTAAAATGGTGTGAAAATATCAGAAGTGTTGAATTGAAAACAAACTTCTGGAGAACAAATTGATGGTCAAAAAAACAGGTCGCTTACAGCTCAGGACTACAGGAGTAAATAACCAAGATTCAAGAAATTTGACTGAGTAGGACAATGTGGAAAACATTGTAAGGGTTTTAAAGCATTTTTTATTCTCACAAAAGAAGAAAAATACATCCTTTTCATTTTTTTCTTTATGCACTAAAAATCATTTTATATTGTTTTTTCCTGGACTTAAAGAAAAATATACATATTTTTAAATCTTACACTGAACACCGTAATATAATTCCACAAATGCTCCATAAATGTGACTTTTCAATGTTGTCAGTGCAAACCATTTTTCACTGTATAGGAATTGCATTAATTATTGGGAGAATCAGAACCAATCCACTGACTCATGCTCAAGATTAAGTCCCATATGCCTGCTAAGAAAAACAACGTGGTTCTTTATTTCATTATATTTATCTGCTTTGACAAATTTTCCTCTCGAGTTTGATATTGATTTGCAATACAAAAATTCCACAAAATAGTGGTAAAGTTTCTTTTCAAAATGTTGAATTCTGCAAGAATTTCCTTTTGCTTGATATTTTTTGATTCTACAAGTATTCTGACAGGAAATAATTGCTTCTAAATATGTTGATGTATGAGTATGTAGATTAGTGACTAAATCTAAAATTGATGATTGATGTAAGTTTTCTGACTCTTCTTCTGTAAGCTTTCATGCACCTCACAACTCTCATTAGAACAATAACTAACAAACAAACTGATCAAAATTAAGGAGCTTTTTTTTTATTGATCAAAGTTGTGCATGTAGTTTTCAAAAAAGTCATAAATATGATTTAGTTTGTGCTAGAAAAAAATATTAGTACTGCCTGTGGAACACCACTGGTTTTCAGATCAAACTTTATAAGCACTGAGCCAAGTACTAGAACCCCTAGATCTAGCCCATGAACTCCAAAAAACAATTATATCAGAGATTTGGCTACTGATAAAGGCAGAGGAGTGAAATGGTCCCATGAAGCTCCAATATATAAAAAAAATTAAAAATCCAAGAAAATAAAAAAATATATATATTTAAGAAAAGTGTCCAATGACAGACAGAACTGGAAGAAATTCTGCAGCTTCCTGACCCAAGTGTGTTGCCTAATCTCCAAGACTATAGCTGAATGAAACAGCATTTGGGAATCAGAAATTATAGTAGAGAAACCACACATTTACCAACTGAAGATGCCAGAGATTAGCATTTAGGTCCGAAAATCAACCGGAAACATAGAGGAGAAATCCCCAAAAGTGAAGAAACTGAGAAAAAGTAGACCCTTCTACAACACAAATTGTCCAAGTGCCTGGCTGACAGTTAAATTTTACTTGTGCAATAGAGACCACAGGGGCACAAAAAAAAGGAAGGCAGAGACCAGAGGGAAAAGTGCTCTTGAAATTTAGAGCAATAGGGAGCCAGAACTGTGAATTTGATATTTTACTTAAATGAATGCATTCTCCAATTTTAAATATCTTGAGCTGCAGAAAGACTGATGTATAAGATTATAGAGCCCAAAAGCAGCAGGATAGCTAGAAATTGGGGACATCCTTAAAAAATAAGAAACCTGCCAAATTTCGTAAGCAAAAGAGAGTCCACAAATTATAAGGCCAAATAAAAATGTAGCAATGGGAAAGCATAAAAACAGGGCAGAGATGTAAGTAGCTGCAAAACTTGGGGTAGAAGAAGTTTGAAATTTGCATCTAGGCAACATAACTATCCACCGGAAGAAAAATCCAATAATCCTCAGGAGAACATGACAGAATCTACAAGTATTGTCACTATAATAAATTATCCAAAATGTGCAAATACCAAACAAAAATCAAATGCAAAGAAACAGAAAAGGGTGACCCATACTCAGGCAAAAAGTCAAATAACTTAAAAGAGGCAGTCAAGGGCCGGCCTGGTGACGCACTGGAGAGTGTGTCACTTGGGAGTGTGGCGGTGCTCCTGCTGAGGGTTCGGATCCCATGTGGAGACCGGTTCCCGCTCACTGGCTGAGCGCGGTGCGGGCGCAACACCGAGGGTTGCGATCCCGTTACCGGTCAGTAAAAAAGACAAAACGGAAAAAAAAAAAAGAGGCAGTCAAGGGCCGGCCCGGTGACGCACTGGAGAGTGTGTCACTTGGGAGTGTGGCGGTGCTCCTGCTGAGGGTTCGGATCCCATGTGGAGACCGGTTCCCGCTCACTGGCTGAGCGCGGTGCGGGCGCAACACCGAGGGTTGCGATCCCGTTACCGGTCAGTAAAAAAGACAAAACGGAAAAAAAAAAAAGAGGCAGTCAACATAATTCTATTCAGAGTAGGTCCAGGTATTGAAATTATCAAAGAAAGACTTTGAAGCAAACATTC
The DNA here is from genome assembly GCF_000696425.1 of Galeopterus variegatus. NCBI lineage: Eukaryota > Metazoa > Chordata > Mammalia > Dermoptera > Cynocephalidae > Galeopterus > Galeopterus variegatus. Next base: position 147,346 of record NW_007730494.1, on the reverse strand, counting down.
TAAATATGTTATAAGAATTACAAAAAAAAAAAAAAAAATCAAATATTTAAAGGCTAATGTGACATATATAATTGAACTGATGAAGAGTCTCAAGACAGAAGTACAAGCTATTAAAAAATGGAAGTTTTAGATTGAAAATTAAGATTAGTGAAATTAAAAGAAATTTTATTTTATCTTTCAATAAAACAAAATAAAATAAGAAAGAGGCAGTTGGGCCGGCCCGGTGGCGCACTGCTACAGTGCGCCGCTTGGGAGCACGGCGGCGCTCCTGCCGAGGGTTCGGATCCCACATACAGACCAGCCGCTCACTGGCTGAGCAAGGTGTGGGCACAACACCGAGGGTTGCGATCCCGTTGTCGGTCCGGGTCCGGTACGGGCGCAACACTGAGGGTTGCGATCCGCTGCCAGTCACCAAAAAAAGACAAAAAGGAAAAAAAAAAAAAAGAGAGAGACAGTTATTTGGACATAGATCAATAGAAATTTCCCAGTTTAAAACCCAGAAGGAAAAAAAAAAATGAAGAATAATGAGTAGAACCTCAGAGACTGTGGTAATGCATGAAGTAGTACAGCATACATGCAACTGAAATCCCCGGAGAGAAGCAAGAGAAAGTGGCAAAAACAATTTTTTGGAAGAAAAAGTAACTTTCTAAATTTGGTAGAAAATACTATTTTAAAGAATCAAATGGCCACCAAACCCCAAGCATACTGAAAATAAAGAAATCCACTTCTAGACAAATAATAAATAGCTAAATTAGACATTGTCAGAGTCAAAAAGGGAGTTTTGAAAGCAATTATGTATGAGAATCACAATAATTTTAATGTCTTACTTTTCGTAAAAAGTATGGAAACCAGAAGACATGGGCTTGGAATTTTTAAAATTCTGAAGAAACAAAAAGACAACCAAAATTTCTATATCAAGTGAATTCATCCTCAAAAGTGAAGACAACTCTTTAAATTCATTTAGAATAAAATTCCAAATTGCAAACTCATCTATAGTGACAGAAAGCAGATCAACAGTTGCCTGAGGAGTGGGGTGGAAGGAAGGCTGTACAACAATGAGGCACTAGGAAACCTTTGAAAGTGATGGACATTTTTGTTATCTTGGTTCTGGTGATAACTTTATATATATTATATACATATATACACACATATACACACATACACACACACATGTAAATAGATTTGTGTGAAAACATATATCAATTTGTGCATTATAAATATGTGAAGTTTATTGTACATATATTTCACCTCAAAAATCTGTGAAAATAAAGATAATTTTAAGTAAACTAGAACTTAGAGAATTTGTNTGTCCAAGTGCCTGGCTGACAGTTAAATTTTACTTGTGCAATAGAGACCACAGGGGCACAACAAAAAGGAAGGCAGAGACCAGAGGGAAAAGTGCTCTTGAAATTTAGAGCAATAGGGAGCCAGAACTGTGAATTTGATATTTTACTTAAATGAATGCATTCTCCAATTTTAAATATCTTGAGCTGCAGAAAGACTGATGTATAAGATTATAGAGCCCAAAAGCAGCAGGATAGCTAGAAATTGGGGACATCCTTAAAAAATAAGAAACCTGCCAAATTTCGTAAGCAACAGAGAGTCCACAAATTATAAGGCCAAATAAAAATGTAGCAATGGGAAAGCATAAAAACAGGACAGAGATGTAAGTAGCTGCAAAACTTGGGGTAGAAGAAGTTTGAAATTTGCATCTAGGCAACTTAACTATCCACCGGAAGAAAAATCCAATAATCCTCAGGAGAACATGACAGAATCTACAAGTATTGTCACTATAATAAATTATCCAAAATGTGCAAATACCAAACAAAAATCAAATGCAAAGAAACAGAAAAGGGTGACCCATACTCAGGCAAAAAGTCAAATAACTTAAAAGAGGCAGTCAAGGGCCGGCCTGGTGACGCACTGGAGAGTGTGTCACTTGGGAGTGTGGCGGTGCTCCTGCTGAGGGTTCGGATCCCATGTGGAGACCGGTTCCCGCTCACTGGCTGAGCGCAGTGCGGGCGCAACACCGAGGGTTGCGATCCCGTTGCCGGTCCCCGGTACGGGCGCGACACCGAGGGTTGCGATCCCGTTACCGGTCAGTAAAAAAGACAAAAAGAAAAAAAAAAAAGAGGCAGTCAACATAATTCTATTCAGAGTAGGTCCAGGTATTGAAATTATCAAAGAAAGACTTTGAAGCAAACATTCTAAATATGTTATAAGAATTACAAAAAAAAAAAAAAAAATCAAATATTTAAAGGCTAATGTGACATATATAATTGAACTGATGAAGAGTCTCAAGACAGAAGTACAAGCTATTAAAAAATGGAAGTTTTAGATTGAAAATTAAGATTAGTGAAATTAAAAGAAATTTTATTTTATCTTTCAATAAAACAAAATAAAATAAGAAAGAGGCAGTTGGGCCGGCCCGGTGGCGCACTGCTACAGTGCGCCGCTTGGGAGCACGGCGGCGCTCCTGCCGAGGGTTCGGATCCCACATACAGACCAGCCGCTCACTGGCTGAGCAAGGTGTGGGCACAACACCGAGGGTTGCGATCCCGTTGTCGGTCCGGGTCCGGTACGGGCGCAACACTGAGGGTTGCGATCCGCTGCCAGTCACCAAAAAAAGACAAAAAGGAAAAAAAAAAAAAAGAGAGAGACAGTTATTTGGACATAGATCAATAGAAATTTCCCAGTTTAAAACCCAGAAGGAAAAAAAAAAATGAAGAATAATGAGTAGAACCTCAGAGACTGTGGTAATGCATGAAGTAGTACAGCATACATGCAACTGAAATCCCCGGAGAGAAGCAAGAGAAAGTGGCAAAAACAATTTTTTGGAAGAAAAAGTAACTTTCTAAATTTGGTAGAAAATACTATTTTAAAGAATCAAATGGCCACCAAACCCCAAGCATACTGAAAATAAAGAAATCCACTTCTAGACAAATAATAAATAGCTAAATTAGACATTGTCAGAGTCAAAAAGGGAGTTTTGAAAGCAATTATGTATGAGAATCACAATAATTTTAATGTCTTACTTTTCGTAAAAAGTATGGAAACCAGAAGACATGGGCTTGGAATTTTTAAAATTCTGAAGAAACAAAAAGACAACCAAAATTTCTATATCAAGTGAATTCATCCTCAAAAGTGAAGACAACTCTTTAAATTCATTTAGAATAAAATTCCAAATTGCAAACTCATCTATAGTGACAGAAAGCAGATCAAAAGTTGCCTGAGGAGTGGGGTGGAAGGAAGGCTGTACAACAATGAGGCACTAGGAAACCTTTGAAAGTGATGGACATTTTTGTTATCTTGGTTCTGGTGATAACTTTATATATATTATATACATAGGTGGAAGGAAGGCTGTACAACAATGAGGCACTAGGAAACCTTTGAAAGTGATGGACATTTTTGTTATCTTGGTTCTGGTGATAACTTTATATATATTATACACACATATACACACATACACACACACATGTAAATAGATTTGTGTGAAAACATATATCAATTTGTGCATTATAAATATGTGAAGTTTATTGTACATATATTTCACCTCAAAAATCTGTGAAAATAAAGATAATTTTAAGTAAACTAGAACTTAGAGAATTTGTTTACAGCAGATTAAACAACAAGAAATGCTAAGTGAAGTCTTTAGTCTGAAGGGAAGTGATGCTAGTTAGGAAAATGCATCTATAAGAAGAAATTAAAAACACCATAGAAAGTAAGTATAGAAAAAATACATTCTTCTTTTAAAAAAAATATGACTAAATAAAAATTATAGCATTTATTTAGTTTATAATGTATATTGATATAATATATGTGACAACTGTGGCACTAAAATTGAGAGAGAAAATGGAAATAAACTATTGTAAACTTTTCATATTTTACCTGAAGTAATTTTCTATTAATTCTAGATAGATTAATATGTTTAAGAATCATACTATTATTAGTGCTACTATTAAAATCACAATGGAAGGAAATATAGCTAGAAATCAATAGATGTCCTAAAATGAAATACTACAAGATATTTGACTAACACAGAAAAATAGTAGAAATGGAATAACAGAAGAAAAAAATGTACAATAAAATAACAGACATAAATATAATCATATCAATAATTATAGTAAATGTAAATGGATTAAACAGTCCAGTAAAAAAGCAGAGAATGTTGATCTGCATAAAAAAGTAAGAATCAATATAGTCTACATGGAATGCATTTTAACTACAAAGACACAAACAGACCAAAGGTAAAAGACTAGAAATAGATACTCAATGTGAACAATAACCATAAGCAAGGTGGAGTGGCTACACTAATATCAGATGATAGATTTCCAGAGAAGGAAACAAGAAATGTCTCAGATCAATGACCAAAATTTCCACTTAAGAAACTAGAAAAGGAAAAGTACACTAATCTCACAGTAAGCAGAAGAAATAATATAATAAACATACAACAGAAATAAGTAAAATAGAAAACAGCAACAGAAGAGAAATATCAATGAAATGAAAAGCTGGTGTTTTGAAAAAATAATAAGATTTATATAACTAGCTAGAGTGATATGAGGAAAATAAAGAGAAACACAAATTACCCATATCAACTTTGAAAAAAGAGACACTATAGTTTTTGAAAAGTTAAAAGGAAAATAAGGGAATATTACAACTTCATGCCAATAAATAGATGACTTAGATAAAATGAACACATTCCTTAAAAGACCCAAATAATTAAAATTCACATAATAATAAATAAATCGAATACTCCTACATTCATTAGAGAAGTTAATTCATAGTTAAAATCCTTTGCAGATGCTAACATTAAATTGAGAAATCTAAAAAAACCCCTTAAATAGATGCTAGAATTCTGTCTTAGTCCATTTAGTATTGCTATAACAGAATACCCAAGACTGGGCAATTTATTTTTAAAAAAGAGTTTTATTTAGCTCACAGTTCTGGAGGTTGGGAAGTCCAAGAGTCATGGCACTGGCATCTCCTCAGCCTCTGGAGAGGGCCATGTTCTGTGTCACAACATGGCAGAGAAGCAGAAGAGGAAGCAGGTGGGACTAAACACAGAGGCAACCTCACTTTATAACAACACACCCTCATGAGAACTAATGCATTTACATGAGAAGTGAGCCACTCTTGAGAGAACTAAGCCAGTTTCTTGAGAAAGAGATTAATCCATATTCATAAACTAATCACCTCTTAAAGTTACCACCTCCCAACACTGCCATATTGGGGACCAAGCATCAAAATGAGTTTTGGTGGAACAAACCACAGCAAACTCATGTGTTAGTTTAGCATGTTTGCAGGATGCAAGTTCAGTATATAAAAATCAATTGTATGTCTACATACCAGTAATGTAATATTAGAAAATAAACTTTAAAAAATCAACTTATTATAAAAAATATAACATACATACTTAAGAATAAATATCAGAAAATATGTGAACAACCTGTATTTTGAAAATAATAAATGGACAGATATTACCATATTTATGGATTAGGAGACTCAGTATTTTTAACATATAAATTCTGTACATATTGATCTATAGATTCTTATGGTACTTTTGGTAAAAATTGTCAATACAATTTTAAAATTTTATGTAGAAATACCGAAGTCCTAAAATAGAAAAAATAATTTTGAAAAATAGGAAAAAAAAATGAAGGATGCAGACTCCTGATTTTAAAACTTAAACTGCAATAATAAAGACAGTGTGGAATTAGGGTAAAAATAAATAAATAGATTGATGAAACAGAACAGAGTCTAAGATTACATCAATGTACATACTGATTCTGACAAAAACATAGAGGTAATTCAATGAGGCACAGGGAAGATATCCTTTTCAACAAATTGTGCAGCAACAATTAGACATTTATGTGCCAAAAATATATATACTCTTTTCTCATACTGTCGATAAAAGTTAATTCAAAATGGGTCATGGGTTGAAATATAACACATAAAACTCTAAAAATTCTAAAAGAAAACGTAGAAAAAAATCATTATGACCTTGGATCAGGCAAAAATTAGTTAAAAAGGACCCAAAATCCATGAACCAAGAAGGGGAAGTGATAATTAAGAATTTAACTAAAATTTTTGGTTTTTCTAAAGATATTAAAAAATAAAAATGCAAGCCACTAACTGGGAGAAAATATCAGCAAAGCATTTTGATAAAGGATGTGTATCTAGAACATACAAAGAAATGTTGTATTTCAATGATATAATAAAAAACCCAGTTAAAAGATTTGATCAAAATGTCTGATCCCATACTTCACCAAAAAAGAAATACAAATGACCAAGCAGCACATGAAAAGATGCTCAACATCAGTATTTATCAGGGAAATGCTAGTTAAAAACAAAATGATAAATCAATATACACCCACTCAAATGGCTAAAACTAAAAAGAATGACAATACCAAGTATTGATGAGGATGTGTACCAACTGAAACTCTCATTATAGCTATGAGAATGAAAAATAATACAGCATTTTGGAAAGTAGTGGGAAGTTTCTTATAAGTTAAACACACTTATTATTCTACCTTGCACTCTCACTCAGGTATTTATCCAAAAGAACTAAACGATGTCCATAAAAAGACTTGTATGCAATTGTACATCACAGCTTTTTTTTTAAGAGTCCAAAACTAAAAAAACAACCCAAATGTTCATCAACTGGAAAATGGATAAACTAAGTTTGGTATATACATACTACAGAATTCCATTCAGCAGTAAAAAGGAACAAAATATATATTCACATAACAACAGGAATGAATCTCAAAAGAAATATGCTAAATAAAAAAGGTAGACATGCAAAACTACAAATTGCCTGATTCTGTCCATATGAAATTCCAGAAAAGACACAATTATAGTAACAGAATACAGAGCAGTAGTTAATAGTGACCAGGGATGGGGGAAAGGATTGAGTACAAAGGGAGGAAGGAATTATTTGGGATGCTGAAATATTATACATTATAATTATTGTGGTGGCTATACAAATCTATGTATTTGTTAACACTCATTGAATTATACATTTAAAATTACTAAATCATATGTATATGACAGTGATCCTATAAGATTATAATGGAGCTGAAAAATTCTTATGGCCTAGTGACTTTGCAGCCATCATAATGTCTTATTGCATTTACTTAATTTTTAAAAAATAAATTTAGTGTAGTCTATAGGTACAGTGCTTATAAAGTCTACAGTGGTGTACAGTAATGCCTTAGGCCTTCACATTCACTCACCACTCAATCACTGACTTACCCAGAGTAACTTCCAGTCCTGCAAGCTCCATTCATTCTAAGTGCCCTACACAGGTTCACCATTTTTTATCTTTTATACAGTATTTTTACTGTACCTTTTTT
>NW_007730494.1:136080-138781 GCF_000696425.1 Galeopterus variegatus | reverse complement strand
TTTTTTATGTTTAGACATAGTCAGATACACAAATACCATTACATTATAATTTTCTACAGTATTCAGTACAGTAACATGCTGTACAGATTTGTAGCCTAGGAGTAATAGGCTATACCATATAGCCTAGGTGCATACTAGATGCTACTCTCTAGGATTGTGTCAGTACACTGTATGATGTTAATACAATGACAAAATTGTCTAAAGGTGCATTTCTCAGAATGTATCTCCTCTATTATGCAATGCATGACTGTACTTACTATTCAGAACTTCTAATGTTGTTTTTTTGTTTTTGTTTTTGTTTTTTACCTGTTTTATTTGCTTCAGCAGCTTCTGGTTTGATTGATCAATTTTTACTATTTCTGTACGGGTGGAAAGTGTGGGAGATGGGACTATATTGTTACATTTCTGCTTTAATCTTCATTAGTTTTGTTCTCCTACTTTGCATATTTTTACACTAACTTATCTTTTGTTAAATGTTAATTTATTTTTAGAGTACATAGCTTGTAGTATTTTAATTTTGAAGTAATTTGATTTTTTATTGATTTTGTTTAATTTCTTGAACAATTGTAAAACAGACTTTTAGTTCTTCTACTGTGAAATGAAGGCATATTTTCCATTTGGATTATAATACAAAGTACTATGTAGTCACCTATCAATTTCACTATTTATTCTGTTTAAATCTTTCTTCTTCTACTTTGTGTCTTACCACCTCTGTCAGATTATGGGGAAAATGTGAACTGAGTTTGGAGTTTTGTTAATTTATCCTTGTATTTCTTGCAATGCTTTTCCTGTAAATATTTTGGTGCTATGATTTTAGTGCATAACACATGAAGACTATTATATCTTTTCTATAAGTTTCATCTTTTATTGATACACATTTTCCACATAAATGAAGCCTATTATCTTTTTCTTGAGTTTACCTGCCCCAAATTAATATTAATAGCCCTCTATTCTTTTTCATTTCTTTAATATACCTATTCCTGGTAGGCACAATTGTAAGATAGTTCCCAAGATTTCTTCCTTCTGGTGTGCATATCTTGTATAACCCCCACCCCTTGAGTACTGGAAGCACTTGTGAATATGATGGGACAGTTGTTCCCTTGATTAAGTTATATCATATGACCCCATTTTAGTAGATTGACAGATCCTCCTGCTTGCTTTGAAGAAATAAGCAGCTCAACTCTAAGAGGGCCACATGGTTGAGAACTGAGAGTAGCTTCTAGGAGCTGAGAACAGTTCCCAACTGAAGGAAAATAAATGGGGATCTCAGCACTAAACCTGCAAGAAAATTTATTCTGCAAACAACCTGAATGAGCTTAGAAGAAGACCCTGAGCTCCAGATGAGAATGCAGACCAAGCAGCACATTGATTTCAGTCTTTTAAGAGCCTGCAGAGAGAAGCCAGTTACATTGTGTATGGGCTTTAGACCTATGGAAGTTGTGAGAGATAAATGCATGTTGCTTTAAGTTTTTAAGTTTGTGCTACTTTGTTATGTTGCAATAGAAAATGAATGTGCTATTCACATTTTGGGTTATTCTTATTTGGCTGTGGCTTTGATTGAAACAACTATATGTCATGAGAAACATGGAGGAATCTTAAATGCAGGTGAATAACTGGAAAAAGCCAACTTGAAAAGGCTACATACTAAATGATTACAACTGCATAACATTGTGGAAAAGGCAAAACTGTGGAGACAGTAAAAACTTCAGTGGTTGCCTGGGTTTAGTGAATGAAGAGGCAGATGAATAGGCAGAGCACAGAGGGTTTTGAGGGCAGTGAAACTATTCTGTATGATACTAGAATAGTGGATACATTCCACTATACATTTGACAAGATTCATAGAATGTACAACAGAATGAACACCAAGGTAATCTATAGACTTTGGGTGATAATGATGTCTCAATGTAGGCAAACTGATTTTAATGAATGTATCATTCTGGTGGGGAACGTTGATAGTGAGGAAGACTGTGCATGTGTGGCAGCATGCAGGGAATATATGAGAACTCTCCCAACTTTCTGCTCAGTTTTGCTGTGAACCTACAACTGCTCTAAAAAGTCTGTGAAAAATGCTGTATTTCTCATTTACCGCATTAGCTTATATTCGTTATAACTACTATCATTAGATGTGGTAATTTATCTCACTTATATTTATTGTTATATATTTGGAAATATTAATTTTATCATATTTTATGTTTTCTCTGTTACACTTTCCAGTTGTTTCTCTTTTCCTTTCTTTTACTGAATTGAATGCTTTTGGCTCCTTCTTTTCTATTTAACTTTTTAGAAGTTTTGCATTATACTTCCTATTACTTTCTATTAGCTATTTCTATTAGTAATTTCTATTTCTATTACTTTCTATACTTTGTATTAGCAATTGACTTTAATTTTAATTAACATATTTACATTACTACTGCATAGCTTCTCATATTTTTTAATATGAGTATTTTGTGTTATTTTAAAAGGATTTGGAAAGTAACAATAGGTAAATAAAGATATGGGTAAAATATTTTCATTCTTTCATATTCTAAAAATTTTTCAAGCTGCCAATATATAAGGTTACAAATATTTTTATGAAATATACTTTACACAATTTTTTATTTTTTTGTCTAAATTTTTTAGTATAGGAAGGTTCTAAGATAGCATGAATGTCATATTTCTGCAGTTGTAGAGGAAGGGAATCATTGAAAGTTGGGGAGTGATT
>NW_007730494.1:91678-135520 GCF_000696425.1 Galeopterus variegatus | reverse complement strand
ATATAATACCAGCAAGGATGATTTCATAAAATTCCCATTACTAGAATTGAGTTTGCAATACAACTTTCAAATTTTCATTAATGAAATGTATGTAAAATATTTTGAAACACTCCCAATAATTGTACATGAACTAGAAACTTGGAAATAATAAGAACTGAATAATAATATACTAAAAATGTGCATATATATATATATATATAATCTCTTTCTTTGGAAACATGCTTGGAATACTACCCTATTAAATAGCTAACCTTTATATGTTGCTTTCAGAATAACAGGCATTTGTAGAATAACAGCATTTTACGTGTATCATCATGGTAAAACTTATAGTAACCTAAAAAGTGAATACTATTATATAGACTTTACAGAAAGTGAAACAGAGAGAATAAGCAACTTGCCCAAGGCCACATGATTGCAGATTAACTCAGAAAAAATTTCAGATCAAGTTTAATCACTACACCTTACACTTCTTCCACTATATTTGGCTGGTATAAGTTATTCTCAAATTAGGAATTGAAGTAAGCAAATATCCTAATCACTAACACTAAGAGATAAAACTGGAAAAGAACTAAAGCTTATTCCAACATGACATGTTGGCCAAAGATGCATGTAGCTTAAGACAATTTAATATATCCAAAGTACCCTAAACATGTTATTTTCATCTGTTCAGACCTCACCTATAGTGAAGCAATAAGACATAAACTTCCTCATCCTCCCACTACCAAATCCCATGTCAGCATGCATCTATAGCCATACACTTTGCCTTCCATGTTGTTATACTGAAATAAATGTCCCTGGTCCTCTCCAGTGGCAAACTCTCTTCTTGTATTCTCTGTTTTATTCTCTTGTGTATTCAGGTTCTACACTTTCATTTAACCCTTTTCCTTTTCCTCTTCCACTGTCTCTTTTCCTCCCTTATTCCCTTACCAATAGAGTAGGACACCTAAACTCAGGTCTCAGTTCAGATAATTAAAATAACATTTTTTGAAAGGCTTTTTATATGAAGAACACAATATTTATGGTGGCTAAAAGATTATGACATCATAAAAATATGTCTTATTATATCCATTTAAAAAAATCCTTCCTATTCCCACCCTCTACTCCCTTTATTCACTATTCCATTTGCCAGCTTCCCTTCCTAACAAAGCTCGTCTAGTGTTTTCTAAGGTGGTTATCTCCATTTTTTTAACTAAAATTTTTTTATTTAAACATATTGATTATACATATTTGTGGTGCACAGATATATTTCAGTACACGTATACAATGTGTAGTGATCAAATCAGGGTAGTTAGCATATTCATCACCATAAAAATTTATCATTTCTTTGTGATCAGAACATTAAAACTCCTCTCTTCTAGCCATTTGACAATATACAATAAATTATTGTTAATTATGGATGCCTAGCCAGATTGCACACCTAAAGAACTACCAAATCACTAATTTTATCTTTGTAAACTTTATAAAGCAAATTTCTTGGTGCTATCTTAAGATGTGAAACCCAAAACAAAATAATCATCCATATCTATTTGTACCTGAAAACTTCTACCTAAGCGTCTTTTCTTTTTTTAATCTTAATGTCAATTGATAAGGAAAAATTTCATACAAAGATTAACATCCCTAATGAAGAAAGAACTCTTAGAAATGAACTAGAAAAATTTAAGCAGAAATTTGGTGAAGGACATGAACATATAAATTACACACTCCATAGAAACACTCCCATGTAGAAAGTATACTCTAAGATGTTGCTGCAGAGAGGGAAGGGAAAAGTGGGGAGTGGGACTAAGGCTCTTGGCCCAAATCTCAGGACCCTAAAGGGGGCTTTTGTTTCAGGGGGCTTTTGGTTCCGGCTCCCTGGTTGGCCTGGATGGTGTTGGGCGGGACTGAGGCCCAGGGCTTACCGTACCCCACCTTTGTCTCAGGGCCCAGGGGTCAAATGGCACCAGCTCTTCTGTGGTGGCCAGGTCTGGTTGCATGTACCTATCTCCATTTTTTTTGTTCACTGTTTTCTCTTGAACTCTATCCAGTCTTCACCACTTCTCTGAAACTAGTCTAGTCAAAGTCAGTAGTGACATCTTGCCAATAGTACTACTGACTGTTGTCATCAAAATATCTTTTAAATGCAGAGCATGTCGTTGCTTGGCTTCCATGTCACTATATTATCTTGGTTTTCTTCCTTCCTCACTTGGTTGGTAACTCTGTTTCAGTCCCGTATTACTCCTTCCATGTTTTCTGTCCAAGGCTTTAAGGTAAAAGTCACTAAGGATTCTCCTGAGCCCACATCTCTTCACTATCTAGACATTCTTAGTTAGATCTCACCCAGGGCAATGGCTTAAAGTATAATTTGTAAGCTGCTAATCCTCACATTTGCCCTCCAGATTTATGGCTTCAGCTTTAACCATTCCTTTTACTAAGGACTCAAAGACCAACTGCCTACTCAACATTCCACTTAGAGAAATAGTAGGTTCTTTGATTTTTAACATGTTTAGAAATTGGGTTTTTTATATCCACTCTTCCCTGCTTTCCATTTCAGTTAGTGATACCCCATTCATTAAACTGATCACCTAAAATACCTAATTTCTCACTTTCTTTCTCCACCCCATCATCCACCAGCAAAGCCTATCACTTATACCTTTAAAATACTTTCTATCATTTCTCACCCACCTTTGGTTCACCTACAGCTTGTTGTCCAAAAAGTGATTTTTTAAAATTGTGAATTAGATACTATTGTGTCTGATTAAAATAGTCAAATGTCTTCCTGTTAGAATTTTAATAATATCCAAACTCCTTATTCTTATAACTTCATGTTTTGCAATTTTGTCATAAATCTACTTCTAAATAGATGGTAAGTTCTATGGGGACAGGATCCCTATTGCCTAGTTCACTGTTAGTGTTTATAACAGTGTTTGGCACCTAGTAGGAACAAAAATATTTGATGGTAAATATTATTCAATTTTGCACTCATATTCATACATCTATAGTGACTGTGAACATAATTGCAGGAAGAACCCTTAAAGACCAGTCAATAGAGTTATTAACCTGAGTTACATGGAACCTACTCTAAAAGGTCTCTGGATTGAATTGTATTTCAGTGTGACTGATTTCCTTTTATTTCTACATATTTGATTTTATACTTTAAAAATATTATTCTAATAAAGTTCCATAGGATGCAAGGGTTTTCATGGCACAGACAAGATTAAGCACCTCTTCTTGTGGTTTAATTTATGGTTTTGTTCTAGCCCTATATTTTCCTCTGAGGCCACTAATGGGGGAGGAGAGTTAAATAATCACACATACTTGTTTTCATGTATTTTGCATATATAATTCCCAACAATAATCACTTGGAAGAACAGATTCTGTTGCTAAAAAATAAAATTTTGAAAATCACAAAAGTAATCTAATCCTCTTATTATATGTATTAGGAACTGGGAATTTAGAGGGAATAAAAGACCTGCTCCACATCACAGATAATTAGTAAGGAAAAGTCATTGATAACAGAGTAGGAAACTTAAACTCATATCTCAGTTCAATTCATCATAATAAGAGTTTATTAGTGGCTTTCTATATGAAGAGCAGCATTCAAGGGGTCATGGACGTGGTTAAGAGATTTGGTAATCCAATAGGCAGATCATGTGTACAATCAATTAGAAAAAATACAGAATAAAATAAGCATTATAAAATAAAGTATTTTGGGAAAGTAGAAAGTTATGCAAGGACACAACAAAAAAAGAAAACTACAAGCTAATATCCTTGATAAACATAGATATAAAAATTCTCAACAAGATACCAGCAAATTGAATTGAACAGTATGCTAATAAGATCATTAAGTATTATCAAGTGGGATTTATCCCAAGGATGCAAGAGTGCTTTAATACCCATAAGAAACAAACAAGTAACCCAATTTAAACAAAAATGGGCAAAGGAGTTGAACAGACATTTCTCAATGGAAGACATAAAAATAGCCAATAGGTACAAGAAAAAATGTTCAACATAACTAATCATCAGGGAAAAGCAAATCAAAACAACATTGAGGTATCATCTCACCCCAGTTAGATTGGCTGTTATCAAAAAGACAGAGAATAACAAATGCTAGTGAGGATGTAGAGAAAAGGGACCTCCTACACTATTGGTAGAACTGCAAACTACTGCAAACTTTATGAAAACAGTATGGAGTTTCCTCAGACTAAATTAGTGCAGCCATGGTGGAAAACAGTATGGAGGTTCCTCAAACAACTAGAGATAGAACTACCATACAATATAGCAATCCCATTGCTGGGTATATACCCAAAGGAATGGAAAGCATCATGTTGAAGGGATACCAGCACTCCCATGATTACTGCAGTTTTATTTACAGTAGCCAAGAGTTGGAACCAACCTAAATGTCCATTGACAGATGACTGGATAAGGAAAATGTGATATGGTATATATATATATACAGAAAGACAAAAATCATATGATCATTTCAATTGACACAGAGAAAAACATTTGACAAAATTCAACGTATCTTCATGATTAAAAACTCTTAACAAACTAGGTATAGAAGGTATATACTCCAACACGATAAAGGCTGAATATGACAAACACATAGCTAACATCATACTGAGTGGGGAAAAGCTGAAACCTTTTCTCTTAGATTAGGAACAAGATAAGGATGTCCACTTTCAGCACTTCTATTCAATTCAGTAATGGAAGTCTTAACCAGAGCAATTAGACAAAAGAAAGAAAACATAGCTAACATCATACTGAGTGGGGAAAAGCTGAAACCTTTTTCTCTTAGATTAGGAACAAGATAAGGATGTCCACTTTTAGCACTTCTATTCAATTCAGTAATGGAAGTCTTAACCAGAGCAATTAGACAAAAGAAAGAAATAAGACACACCCAAATTGGAAAATAGAAAGTCAAACTGTCCCTGTTTGCAGACATGATTTTATATACAGAAAACTCTAAAAGACTCCACCAAAAAACTGTTTGAATTACTAAATGAATTTAGTAAAGTTGCAGGATGCAAAATCAACACACAAAAGTCAGAAACATTTCTATATATTGAGTGAATAGTGTAAAAAAGAAATCAAGAAAATGTTTCATTTTACAATAACTACATAAAAAATAAGATGCCTAGGAATAAACTTAACCAAGGAGGTGAAAGATGTCAACATTGAAAACTACAAAACTTTGAAAAAACTGAAGAAGACACATGAAAATGGAAAGAGATCCTATGTTCATGGATTGGAATAATTAATATTGTTAAAATGGCCACTCCACCCAAAACTATCTACAGATTAAATGCAATCTCTATCAAAATACCAATGACATTTTTCATTGAAATAGAAAAAACAGTCCCAAAGTTCAGATGGAAGTGAAAAAGACCCCAATTAGACAAAGCAATCCTGAGAAAAATGAACAAAGCTGGGTGCATCATACTATCTGACTTCAAATTATACAACAAAGCTGTAGTAACCAAAATTGCATAGTACTGGCATAGATCAATGGAACAAAATAGAGAGCCTTGGAATAAATTCACACACCTATAGCCAATTGATCTTTGACAAAGATGCCAAGGATACATACTGGGGAAAAGACAGTCTCTTCAATAAATGGTGCTGGGAAAACTGGATATCTACACATGGAAGAATGAGACTAGACCACTACCTCTTACTTTATGTAAAAAACAACTCAAAATGGATTAAAGATTTAAATGTAAAATCCAAAACTATGAAACTACTAGAAGAAAACATAGGAGAAACAGTCCATGACATGGGGCTGGGCAAAGATTTTTTAAATAAGACTTCATAAGCACGAGTAATTAAAGCAAAAATAGATAAATGGAATTAAGTCAAACTAAAAAGCTTTTGCACATCAAATAAAACTGTTAACAGAGTGAAGAGACAACTTACAGAATGGGAGCAAATATTTGCAAACTATATATTTGACAAGGGGTTAATATCAAATACATACGACAAAGTTAAACAACTCAACAGCAAAAAAGCAAATAACCCAATTCAGAAATGGGAAAAAGATCCTAACAGACATTTCTCACAAAATGACTTACAAATGGCCAACAACAATGAGAACACTTCAGTCCAGATAGAATGGCTATTATCAAAAAGACAAAAGAAAACAAGTGTTGGCGTGGATGTGGAGAAAGGGAGTTCTTGCACATGGTTGGTGGGAATGTAAACTAGTACAACCATTATGGAAAACAGTATGGAGGTTCCTGAAAAAATTAAAAATAGGACTACCATATGATCTATCAGTCCCACTACTGGGTATATGCCCAAAGGAAATGAAATCAATATGTCAAAGACATACCTGCACTCCCATGTTTATTGCAGCACAGTTTACAATAGCCAAGATATGGAATCAACCTAAACACCTAACAACAGGTAAGTGAATTTTAAAATGTGGTATATATACACAACAGAATACTATTTAGCTACAAAAAATAATGAAATCCTGTTATTTGCAGAAACGTGGATAGACCTGGAAGACATTACATTAAGTGAAGTAAGCAGGGCATGGAAAGACAAATACCACATAATTTCACTCTTATGTGAAATATATTTAAAAAAATGTCGGTATTATAGAGTCAGAGAGTAGAACAGTGGTTACCAGTGACTGGGAAGGGGAAGGAGGAAAGGGAAACAAGACAGGTTGGCCAATAGGTACAAAATTACAATTAGATAGGAAGAATAAGTCCTCATTGCACAGTAGAGTGACTAAGGTTAACAGTTAAGTTTTATGTATTATGTTATACCTGGAGGAGAGGCTTTTGAATGTTCTCATCACAAAGAAATGATAAATGCTTGAGGTGATGAATATGCTAACTACTCTGGCCCAATCATTATACAAAATATATCAAAACATCAGATTGAACCCCATAACTATGTACAATTACAATGTGTCAATTAAAATAAAATTAAAATAAAGAAAGGTATAGCAGATAATCTTGTGTAATGGTAACAAACCTACCTGTGGAATCAAGTAGATCAGATCTAGATTTAAAGCCCACTTTTAGCACTGTTACATAGTTATTGAACTGTATAACTTCAGCCTTTACTTAACCTCTCCAAGCCTTGATGCTGATATTCTCATCTGTAAAATGAGGGTAATAATGCCTAATGCAGAGTTTTTTTTGTTTGTTCATTTGTTTTTTCAGGTAGTGAATATAGAGCAGCTTAGTACGATTCCTGGCAAATATAGTCTGAACACGTGACAGATGACTATTTCCCTCTAATCACTATTTTGTCAGTCACTTTGAACTGCTTTGTCCCATCTTGCTGGACATCACCAAGAAGTATTAAACGGTTTCTGTCTTTTACTTTGATAACCTGAAAGGGAGAAAAAAACCCTTTTATACCTAAATTACCCAATGATATATAAGTATTAATAAATCAAATAGTTAACCTAGTCTCCATTCATTTACATTTATAAGAAGACATTGTTTCAGTGTTAATTTGCTTTAGGTTGAGTTTCAAAATCCAATACTCAGAAGTTTTCAATGGCAACCATATTAAATATTTTCATAAACTTGAAAATGAGTTCAGCTAAGTATAAGGTAGAAATTACCAATCAACAGGAGATTTAAACATGAGTGAGTTTACATAGTGTTTACCTATGTAGCAGTTTAGCTAACAACTGAACAATAGCTTACAACTATGGCATAAACTAATAGGATAAGGTTATTAGCTCTTTAATTAGATAATAAAGACATTAGTGTTTCTTGTTAAGGTTTTAATTATCCTTATTATTTCTTTATTATGCTCTGTCCATTTGGCAGCTACTAGCCATATGTAGATATTGAACAATTAAAATGTGGCAATATGACTATGGAAATAAATTTTTAAATTTTATTTTAATTAATTTAAATTTTAAAAAGTGATATTTGATTCAGTTATTAAAATCTTAAATATGTTTGGAAATTTGGTACACGAATCTACATTTTTAACTGTAAATTCTATGAAATCTATGTTAGGTTATGTATTTCTAATGAAAATTTAGTGTCCAAATCAAGACACAGTTAAGTGTAAAATACATACTATATTTTTAATGTTTAGTATAAAAATGTAAAATATTTTACTAATACTGTTTTATATGCATTATAATTATGTATTTCTAATGAAAATTTAGTGTCCAAATCAAGACACAGTTAAGTGTAAAATACATACTAGATTTTTAATGTTTAGTATAAAAATGTAAAATATTTTACTAATACTGTTTTATATGCATTATATATTATATGATTAAAGGATGATATTTTGGATATTCTGGACTAAATGAAATATTTTAAATTAGTTTCACCTGTGTCTTTTTACATTTTGATTGTGACTACTAGAAAATTTAAGACTACACATGTGACTTTTGTTGTATTTTTATTGGGCAGTGTTGCTCTATATAGCCTTGATCTTTGATTTATTTTAATCTTATTTAAAAATTTTTTTAAAATAGGTAAAAAAGAAATTAAAAAAATAGGTAAAGATTATAAATTATGGGGTGAATTTTATAGAATCAGAATTCACACTTCAACAGAAGAACTGACTATTTTTGGAGGACGGAAAGGGGTGTTTTTCCTCAAATGAAGTGTGATTTTCAATAGAAAAATTCACTTTAGCATTAGCTATTTAATGTTTCTACAACCATCTTTAATTTGAAAATAAAAATGCTTTAGGACCTGGTATCTAATGAATGGCTCAGTGAGACCAGCAGCATCAAAATTGTATGAAAAACAAGGGCACGTATTAATTGGTTTTGTTATTTTCTCTTTCTCAGAACTCTTATATATTTTCCTCACTTAAATTGGTAGAAGAAAATGAATGGAACCTCTCACTGAACTCTAATCTTCCTCAGTTGTTCATGCCCCAGAGAACACCACACTGCTTTTCAGAAGATAATAATTAAAGCCAAAATGATGCTCTGTGAGCTTGCCTTATCTCAATTTAGGGTAAGATTAAGGTTTGGGCTTCTGTTTGTGTTAGGTTTTTGGAATATAATAGATGTCTACTTTAGGTTTTGGAAGAATGCTAGCATATTTATGTCTTGTTGAATTTGTAATATTTTCCAGGCACACAACATTTTTGTCCGTTATTACTAATGATACAGTAAAAGGGAGGGAAATATTGTCAGACTTCTATGTTTGCTGCAGGCTTATTGGGTTAATTCTTATATTTGAGATTTTTAACTCAAACAAAAAAAGCTGTAAATGAAAAAGATTTGCACGCTAATCTTTAATCACTTTTTTTCTTAGATGCTAAAGTGAAAGAAAATATATAGGTATATTTACAAGTTGCTATGTGAGCAGTTATGTGAAATTTATGCTGTGTAATGGATTATGGAAAGTAGCTTTGAACAAACTAAATGACCATTTTATTTGATCAAAGCATGTTTTTACAAATTCAATAATTATGCAATGTACTGAGGGGTTTTTCTTGTTTGTTTTAAAGTTTTCCAAAGTATGGTAAACAAGTACGAGGTTTTCCTCATTTGCACAGTAAAATGGACTTACAGGCTAAGGGTGATTAATGTACTGAAATAATTTAAATTCCATACTTTCGAAGTCACAATGCATGTGTTACATGCCTATAATTATGCTCCTCCGGGTGTGTAAGCCAAGAAGGTGGCAGAGTCAGACACAGAAAGAGAAAGGAGATTGATGATATGGTGTTTTGCTAATACAATGGAAAGGTACTAACATTAGAAACCTTTTTCTTTCCTTTTCGACTAGTACCTTCTAAACTACGTTTTCAAACTGATGCTTTCCCTGATCTGTCACTTACATAAACTGCCTTCATTATAAAGAATCTCATTTGGAAAAATTGAAAAAAGATAAACAAACAATATTTTCAATATTATGATTCACACCTCTTTGGTCTAAGGATAAAGACCCCCCCACACACACTATACACACTCATTTATTCGTTTATTAGCTTTGAGATACATGTGCTTAAGAATCAATTTTCTCATTGCTAAATGAGTGGTCATTTTAGGAAGAAAAACTGGTTTATTGAAACCAACACACACTATACACACTCATTTATTCGTTTATTAGCTTTGAGATACATGTGCTTAAGAGTCAATTTTCTCATTGCTAAATGAGTGGTCATTTTAGGAAGAAAAACTGGTTTATTGAAACCAAGATAATACACTGGTATTTTATAAAAGCTTATCCCAAAAGAAGATAGAATATTTTAGGAGAGTATTACACACTTCACAACTTTTAAGTTACAATTCTTGCATACTGTTGTTTTAAAAAGAGTGATGTTGTGGATTTCCTTAGGTTTCCCACAGGTTGCTAGGCATTTTCTTATTCCTACGTGTTAGGTGACCTTTAGACTGAACATTTATAGGGAATACAATTAGACTTGGTAAGCAAATTTCTATTAAATCATATATCCTAATTCTTTTATTATGCTAGTGCCATGATATTTGATGGCCTCCTCCTTTGGATCAGCTCAACTTTAGGTTCTACAGACTGTCTTTTTCTCTAAACTACTAATGGAATCCCATTCAATTTTAAAGTTTTAAATATATGCTTCCTTGCTATTTTCACCCCTAAAAAATATGTCATCACATTGATATAAAAATATAGTGTCACAGTGTGCCTATCCAAAAAGAAAAGAAATAATAGTCTGGCTGGTTAGCTCAGCTGGTTTGAGCTCAGCCTTATAACCTCAAGGTCATGGGTTTGGTCTCTTACATATTCGGCAACTTAAGATCAAGCTTTTCTTAGGCTTATATTGTACATTTATGAGATGATGGGAAAATGAGTAAGGTACACACAAAAAGTTGATTGAAACTTGCAACTTCTTACTAGAAAAATAGAGTATTTTGGATAGTTTTGTTAACATTGTTTGTTTGTTTGCTTTACCTGAAGTAAAAGCAAACTGTGCTTCTGGGCATATTGTACGGCTATGGAGATTTCAAAGCTCTGCTTATTACATTCGGAGAAATACAATAGGCTCCTCCAGCTAATTGTTTTAGGTAGATTTTTTTCTTTAACAGATGCTCTTTTGTCTCGGAATTTTAAAATTAAATTTAAAAACTCAGGTTATTAATTAGGGATAATTAGTGATTATTTTTAGGGGAAAATGGCTAGATTTGGCCACTTATGTTGTAGGGAATAGGTGCTACCCAAAATGTGTCTTTTATATGAAGACTTGTTCTATTGTGAGTGAGTTATTGAGTGTGTGCATTTGCATGTTCAAGTCAGTGAGAGCCTTAGGGACCAATAGGGTGTTTTTAATACATGCTGTCTATTGCATACATTTGAGAGCTGAATTAGGTGGCCTATTTTTGAGACTATTGCACAGAGCTTCCATGTTACATTTTGTATACATTTTAGACTTCAAAATAAGAATATTGCTCAACTATATCATAATGGCCAATAATTATATTATTTTCAAATATTGATAGTAATAAAGTTAAAATTAGGGAATTATTACAAGTACTAAGGTTGCTTTTTTAGTGATTATTCAAAATTTATTATATCTAATAATACAAATTATTCTCTAATACACTTGGGATTTATTATTAGTTATTTCATGGTTGTCTTGAAGCTACCTGGCAGTCTTTATCCATTAAAACATTTTTGTGAAGCTAAATAAATTTATAAATTGATTACCTTTTTCTAATAGTTTCCTAGAGAAAAATTTGCAAAAAGTTTCTTCAAAGTTGAAAATAACATAGGTTAATATGAATATAGAAGGCCCTCCAGTCTGAAATTCTCTTACATTGAGAAAAGATCATTTTTATTTTTCCTGAAGGCAGCAAATTATGTATGATGTATTATCAATAGTTATTCACTTTACTAAGTAGTAATTTAAAATTTTCTACTAGTTAACAATTATTAAATCCACACGTATTTATCATGTGCACAACAAGTTGTAGGTATTGCAGATATAAAGACAAAACTATGATACTGAGTATTAGTGAAAAGATAGAAATGTAAACATACTTATGAATCAAAAAGATTATTGCTTTAATGGCAGTATTTTAGAAAGCAGTAGAAGTATAGTAAAAGGATTACTAAATTAGAGTGAAGAAATTTATTCAGGTTGTTATAATTTTGTGTATAGTTCCATCACTTTTCTCAAAGCTATTTTACATTTGTTGCTATATTTACAAAACTACTTGAGCAACTGGTGACAAATGACTATTGCACTTTCACAGAGATTAAAGACAAATAACTATATGGACTCATTTGAGATGTTGACCGATTATTTTGGCATCATGTACATAAAGGCTGCAAAACACATCTTACAGAAAATTTCAAAGAGATATTTAAGAATCATAGAATAGAACAGAAAAATATTGCATTTTATCAAAAAAGATTTTAGTCTGTCAAAAATAAAAGCTCAATATTAGAATCAAGAATAAAATTTTTATTCTGTTAGAAGATCGTAGAGATTTGGTAATTAGGTACTTTCTGACTTTTCTCATGGGGTCAATCCAACTACTTTAAAAAAGTCGATATCAAAAATTTGAACAAATAAAAAGGAGCACTGCTTCAATAAAGTGGTGGAACAGTGAGGTTTAACTTGCCTGAAGTCAGGAAAGTCCCTGAGAGTGGTGTGCTGAGACCGTCTCGCACTGGCTCAGGAGACTCAGTTGTGTGTTTCTCATTACAATTTGCAGTGATGGGTAGATTGTAATCCTTTATTGTATTTACACCATGGAAACTGATTAAAGCTACAAATCAGGACTTTTTTCTGTTTTCCAGAAAGCCATTGTTAAATATCCAGCAGTCCATCACTGACTACTCACTGTGAAACAGCAGAGATCTGAGGGAGACAACTGAAAAAATATCTGTTTAGTGCAATATCTTCAAGTTACACTGAGGGAATTATATGACATTCTGTGCAGATTAACATATTGTAATAGAGTACAGAGGATATTTAAGATATACTACAAGTGATGCTTTTATGGGCTAAATTGTGTGCCCCCCAAATTCATGTGGAATCCCTAACCCACAGAACTTCAGAATGTGACAGCATTTGAAGATAGGGCCTTTAATGAGGATTATATGACATTCTGTGCAGATTAACATATTGTAATAGAGTACAGAGGATGTTTAAGATATACTACAAGTGATGCTTTTATGGGCTAAATTGTGTGCCCCCCAAATTCATGTTGAATCCCTAACCCACAGAACTTCAGAATGTGACAGCATTTGAAGATAGGGCCTTTAATGAGGTGTTTAAGTTCAAATGATGCCATTAAGGTGGGCCCTAATATGACTGGTGTCCTCATATGAAGAAGAAATGGGAACATACGAAGAGACACCAGAGATGTTCCTGCAAGAGAAAGGCTATGTGAGGACATAGGGGGATGGCAGCCATCTGCAATCCAAGGACAGAGGTGTCAGGAAAAACCAACCCCGTTGACAACTTGGTCTTGGACTTTGAGCCCCCAGAACTGTGAGCAATACATTTCTGTTGTTTAAGCCACCCAGTCAGTGGTACTTTGTTATGGCAGCCCTGGTAAACTAACACAGATGTCTAGGATCTTTGCCCAAGAACAGTTTGGCACAAAATTGGACAGACAGAACAATCATGCAAGATCATAGTATGGCTTTACCAAGTGTATTTTTGGTTGTTGTTGAATCAATGACTGAATTATAGGATCCTTGTTTTCATACACACATACATTCAAACAGATGAGTATACTAAAATTGTTCTCTGTCCCTCTAGATACCAGGGTTGAATCTTAATTCTTAATTCTTTTTAACGTTCCTTAAAAAATAGCAGGAATTTTTTTGCACCTAGCTAATGTTGCAATAACTAGGGGAGCATATTTTTGCTGTGATTCAGAGCAGAGTGACCAGATTCTTGGTTTAGTAAATAGGCAAATCATTCAGCAGAAAAACACGCACATGTCTGAGAAATTCTCATCCTCTGATTGTATGGATTTCATGTGTGTCTTTGAAAAAAACAAATTGAAGTGTGTTAATGTATTTCCCAATCGCAAACCATATGATTTCATTTGACAAGTATGAACAAATTGCATTTTTCCTCTTTGTGTGATCACAAAATTTTCATTCCTGGGGCTTCTATTATTAAAATATTTTCTTTCTTATTCGTACCTAGATGCTATTTATCTATTCTTACTCTGCCTCCTCCAACACTGTGTTTACAGCTTCTTCCTCCTAGCCCTTTTTCTTGTTTTCCAATTTCTCTGCAATGATGCTTCCTGACAGTAGTGAAAAAACTGATCTCTGCTGTTTTTGGTCTGACAGAACATACTCACGTGTCTCAACTCAACTTCCTTTCTCTTATTATACAAAAGCTTTATGAAGTATTTCCACAACAATAGAACTGGAACCCAGGGCAACTATTAGCAGTAAAATGGCAAATCACTATCATTTTCCTGAATATGAATACAAACAGTGCACTGGCAAAGCCATAATATTACTAGAGATCATCAGTAGTGTATTGCATGTATTTATATCTTAATGTGTGATATTTTGCATATTCAGTGGTTGTAGGTGCTATTTGACCTTCTTCTTTGATGCTCAGATTCTTGAATTCTAAACATTTGATTTAGTAAGTTCAATTCCTAATGCATGTTTATCATTCTGATTATATTTTTTCTGGGATTAAAACAATTCAGAGAAAGAAGAATATCTAGAAACACATTTCTGACAATTAATATTGGTGCTGATCTTATTCACCTTTTTGTAATGTACCATCATCAATGCTTTAGAAGAACTATACATAGCACAACCATTTCTATGAAACTGGTATTTATTATGAAAAAGTTGATCAAAAGACATGTGCCCTTTCTGGTAGGTATTTATCTAAGCTGTTAGAATTTAAAACATCAAAACATGTAAATTATATTTCAAGCTAAAGGAAAGATTAGCAATGCATTGGCTGTATTTTGGTTCTTTATTTGGTTTTCTATTTTTTGCTTTGTGATTTGGGAGAGCAACAGAATCTCCCTTTACATTGTTTCATCAGAAATAAAATGAAGCTGTCCTTTCCATTAAATGATTCTTAAACAAGACCTGAATACTCAAGCAGAAACAGTGTTGCCAACACAAAGTTGTTAAATTTAAAATTATTGCACTTTTTCCTAGAATAAATGTATTAAAACACCTTTTTTTTACTTCATAGCACCAAGAAAAGAATAGATGTATTTACCGCTTATGAAGCAACATCTCTCATTAGTAGTTTTCTTTTATTTACCAGAATAAATTTTACTTCGGAAATTTTTATTTTTAAAAAATGTAACGTGTATTCTGAATTGCAACGTCGAGAAACTTGTATTGTGGGAGATTTAGCAAGAGTAATATGACATATTAAGACTTTCCAAACTTCTTAGCTAAAACATACATTTACATGAGAATGGAATTAAAAGCTAATGTTCTGATACTATGTTTTGTGCACTAGGCGATTCTGGGACTCTTCAAATGTAATGTTTATAGAATGTCTTCTTTTGCAGAGTTCCAAATTCCTAACAAATATGATTTTACTAAATCCACATGATGTTACATCTTTTTATTCCAACAATATACTGTACATGTGGAAAACTGAGGACGTGAAATATTATATGCTGAAACTGCATGGTGAAGTCATTGACAATTGCCAAACAACTAAAGTTGCTTTGTCTTTTAAGTCTTTCAACAAAGAAACATTCACCAAAATTAACAACTTTGAAAGTAATATTAAAGAATTGCAAAAAAAAGCACTTTAATTGGCGTTCTCTACTTTTTTCACTTTCCTGCATAAAATAGCACTGTATTAATTACAATAAAATAGAATAATATCGTGTTATCTAAAAAAAGGTTGGACTCCATAACTTATTTTATAACCACACGTTATTACTTATCAAGCACTTTAATTGGCGTTCTCTACTTTTTTCACTTTCCTGCATAAAATAGCACTGTATTAATTACAATAAAATAGAATAATATCTTGTTATCTAAAAAAAGGTTGGACTCCATAACTTATTTTATAACCACACGTTATTACTTATCATATTCCTACTGAAGAAAAATAGCAAATATTTAGGGAGGTATTAAAAAATTCACTAAATTCTTTGCTTATCAAAAAATGTTGGCACCTCAGAAATGTGGGAAGAATTTGTGAAAAAAACCACAGTTGATCTTTATAAATATCACATAAGACTATAAAATTTAGGATTTTATTTTATGCAATTTCTTTAGTTTTACCTTTTAATTTTTAACTGAAAAGGCCAATATATTCTTGTTAAGATAAAATCAGATGGCCCAGAAATATACATAGTGCATCATGAAATTCTCCCTCCCACCTTCTCTACTTCTATTCCTAGTGATACCCACTATTTAGCATTTGGTGTATATTATGTCAGACGTTCTATTCTTATCTAATCAAATAATGAATTAAAAAACAGGATCATTCTATACCTGTTTTTCTGCTGCTTGCTTTGTAAACATCTGACCATATATAGTGCAAAACTTTTTATGCCTGTACATGAGAAGAATTACTTCATTCTTTGAAATGGCCTAAACAGCATTTTACACTATAAATATGTCATCGTTTATTGAACTAATTTCCTGTAGGTGGATGTTTAGGTTGTTTGCAACATTAATTCACTTTTTAAAAGAATAGTTGAAAAAGATGTGACTTAAAAATGAGCCAGAGTATTGGTTATTCATATGAAAAACACTAATCTCAAGGAATTCTCACTGACTAAAGTCAGAATAATAAAAAGTTAAGATCTAAATGTTATTTTTAAAAATATTGTCAGCAACTATGTGTCATATTAAGAAGGACTATAGATTTACAGCTGAGAGACTTGGGTCTTTTTTGAACTCTGCCACTTAATTATGTGACATTGGGCAAAATCTAATTTCTAATTAAAATCTAATTTCTCNAAAATATTGTCAGCAACTATGTGTCATATTAAGAAGGACTATAGATTTACAGCTGAGAGACTTGGGTCTTTTTTGAACTCTGCCACTTAATTATGTGACATTGGGTAAAATCTAATTTCTAATTAAAATCTAATTTCTCTAAGCCTTGTTTTCCTATCTACAAAATAATGGATATAAACTAGATGGTCTTTAAAGAGTCTAAAAACTCTAAATGGAAGATTCTATGCTGCAATTGTCAAAAATCATGGACCTATCACTGGCTAGATGCGATGAGAATTCCAGAGGAAAAAAAGCATCCCCCATCGTTTTAGGTTGTTGATTTTGTGGTAGGAGAAGCTGATGGAAATCATAGCATGTAAATTGGGTTTTGAAGAATAACTGGTGTTTATACTCCTTTATATGCCTCTATTTTAGCCATTCCTTGCCCTGCATTTTGTACTACAGATATATGTGGGAGAACCCAGACTTAATATTCCTGGGAGGGATACACTATACTCTGACACAGCAGTTTAATTCCATCATGAGTGGAAGAGTTTCTAATGCTTGGTTGGTCTTGGATTGATCAGATTTTCTCAGAGTCTTTCTTATAGGGGTGGATTCTTGGTGTTAGAATTGAATTAAGACAAGCAGTTTATAATGTAGTATACCAAGGAGCAGCTTCTAGAGATTCGCTCTGTCCCTTAGAGGATGCCCTGAGTTGATAGAGAACACATAAGTGGTTAGCTGTCTGTCTGTGGCTTAGGACTGATTCAAGGATCTAGCATTTACTCTTGATTCTTCTCCTAGTTTGCTGCAAGATTTGTTATTGGCTCCAAATGGTTAGATGACAAACTGATAAATAAGTTGGTTATCTAAAATGGTAACATGGGAATAAATGATTCTGATTATTGTGTTGTTTAGTTTAATTAAAATTAAAATGGGCTTCTTTCTGGGAGTCCTTAGGTCATATATATAAGACACAATCCTGTGGTCTCTGTAATAACAATAAATGTGCCAAGTATGACAATTCTCCTGAAAAAGTGTGTAAAACACTTGGATGCATGTTGCTATAAGTCAGTACAGTTATTAACATATTCTATATATATTTTTTCCTTCAGTCCAAAGTGATTATCTGAAACCAAGCTAAGATGCGAACGGATGTTCTATTGTAGTAACAGGTAGGTCATCTACTCTAATTGAAAGCACCCAGTGCCCAGGACTGTTTTTATTTATGTCCTGGATGGTGTGTGGTTTTGTTTGCTTTATGTTGCATTTCCCAACAAAATATACTTCAAAACCAATTTTCTTAATGGCAGTTCATACACGGTGTACTTAATAATGTCATCAATTGCTCCACTACTAATTGTTTCATTACCTTTCTCATATGAGCAACTGTGAACAACCGACATTATTTATCAGGTATGCGAGAGCCCTCTCTCCTGGGCAGCAATGCTTACTTAGAAAAAGAAATGAAATCTTTTCACGGGATTCCTGTCTTTCTTTACAATTGTTTCATTACCTTTCTCATATGAGCAACTGTGAACAACCGACATTATTTATCAGGTATGCAAGAGCCCTCTCTCCTGGGCAGCAATGCTTACTTAGAAAAAGAAATGAAATCTTTTCACGGGATTCCTGTCTTTCTTTACAACTCCTACCCTTACCTGGGGTGAAGGCCAGCCCTAATTTCTAAAATAATTGCCATAAACATAGTTTATATATACAAGAAGCTCATGAAAACAGCTTCAGTGTTCGTCTTCACATTAATCCCTTTTTTGTACTCTCAGAAGAAAAACTAGCATTATCCTTAAATAAATAATTTATACAAAGCCATTCGGCAGGGGAATGAGGTGCTTATTTAAGAACTCTGATAGGCCAAATGACTTATTCTGGTACAGGCTAGAAGATTTTGAATGATGTTTCTGCATTTGTTTTAATCATATCCATAATAAATATAGGCCAGAAACTATATCTTTTAAAATGAGTGAATTTGAATGAAGAATTTTACATTTTAATATCAATAATCTTGTGGAAGCTTCACAGGAATTCACTCTCTTTGATTAAAAACTAAAAGGACTAAGAGTCATGTGTGTTTTAAATGTTTTCCTATGTATCTGCACACAATCATTTCTTTAGTCTACCTTCTTTTTCCTTTTGGTGAGTTTAATTCAATATGAATCATCGAAGAAAAACTGTAGCTACTTATAAAGCAAATTTATCTCTTTTCATTTGTAAATTGGGTTGGTTAGGAGATATTGTTTAATTAAAAAAAAATAACTGTTCAGTATTGTCACATTGAATATCATCAGATACCTGCATCCAGTTCTAACAAAAAGCTTTATTTTAAATGTTTAGAGAATCCTGATGTGAATACAGGCAGCACTACCAATTCTGAGTCAGATGGAATGAATCCATTTTCTCAGCAAGATTCAAGCATTTATGCCCCCTGTTAAGACTCATGCTATGAGCAGGGCTGGTGCTGTTTATGACAGATGCAAATACACTCCACATCTTTCGTATAGTGCAATTTATAATCAGGTACACATCTTCCAAATCCAATTCTTTCCTTTCAAACCTAGAATTTTGGACACTTCACAAAGCAAAAAGCTTGCTGCCACCTTCAAGGAACTCAGACTATCTGATTTTTTTATTTGCTACTGCCATTAGATTGAAATGATTTTTCTTCAGTTTGCTCAAAGCCAGATTTAAAGTCAGGTCCCATAGGTAACAGGAAAGTCGATCCCCTAAGCTACTCAGTCGTTGTTTGCTTTTTTTACATGTAATATCCCACTTCTAAGCCAGAATATAATTTAAAATACAAAACAGTCTACATAAATATGTCCTTTAGAAATTTTGTAATCTGACATTTAGTAGAAGTTAACTAAATGCCTTATACCATGTTTGTCAAGGAAAATGGAGAAATTATAAATATCCTTCAAGACAATTATTTCTTAATAGCTTTCTACATATTTTTAATGCTACATGTTTCAAATCAATAACACTGTGCTCCAGACTACTCATCTACAATGCACCTAAATAAGCCTAAAAGCATTCTAAACACTTCATACATTATGAGCTTTTGAAAGCCAAAGAGCTCAGGTTTGCAGCCACTTTCTGTTTGCTAGGGAACAGCAAAGGGTTACTTCAGTCCAGGCACTGCAAGTACGAGCAACAGGAATCCATTGGCTTTAATTTGTCCATGTCTTTCATTTGATACTACCAGTATTAATAGCTTTGCAAGGAAATTCTGCAGTCATTAATCATAATAATTAATCAGATCCAATTATATTGCATATAAATGTGAACAAATTGCTGAAAAAATAATGATCTATCACCAACATGTCACAAAGAAAAAGAGACTAAAATAGTAATTAGAAGCAGGGATTTAGTTGTGTACGAGTGCTCTGCAACTGATTTTAACTGTATGATGATCCAATGATGTAATTAGTTGAAAGTCTAGCAGAGCTTTTTAGCAGACCATCTAATGACTACGCAACTGGAAAAATAAGGTCCACTTTTCTATGACATCTTTTTTGCATTTGTTTCTAAGTTTGCACTTCTGGATAAAGGAGATCTGCTTCTCTTGGTGTTCTAAAACTGGGAACTTAATTATTCTTGCTTAGATTTTTGTTGTCTATTTTTAAAGTAATGCTGTCTGTTAACTGAAGATTACTTAAGTTAGGAATCAAGATTTTTTTACATGGCATTTTTTTCTTTTTATTCTTATAATCATAAAAATGTGTAATGTGTAATTCAAAATGAAATGTTTTGGTTATAGTAAGTTAAAACACTGTGGGTAGCATGCATGTTAGCTGTTTTCACCTATCTTCTTCCCATTGAACTGAACTGAAAACATTTCAGAAAATGGAATTACTCTGTTTTCACTTCAGTTAGCACTCTCTGGAGCACTGGCAGATTTTATCAGAAACCATTTAAAAATATGTGTGTGCATGTGTATAAATTCTTCTTTAACAGATTCTTAAACCTGACCAAAGTGAATTATTTTAATGCAAGTTATTCTGTGAAATAATTTTAATGTGTCTCTTTTTTCTTTCTATTTCTACTCTTGTTTCACAGGATAGAACGTCCAACATATATTTCCAATTTAATACTTTTGTTATAAATCTGCACAATTAGCAGTAGTTTATTTTGTGGTCAAATATTCATTTTTAAACCTTTCAAGACATTTCCTTGCTATACTCTCAGATTACACATGAAATGGTTAACTAAAGATTGATGAGCAGTTTTTATGATAGGTTTGTGACTTGAAAATAAGTGTTAGGTTCATCATAGTTTTCGATATTAAGCACTGCACTTTACCGTCTTTGATCTCAGTGTTGTGACTACTACAAAGAAATAAAACCTTATCTTACCTTTTCCAGCATCTACTGCAGAAGACCTCAATAATGCATAAGAACATCTGGAAGTACGGTAATTTCAGCTATCAGAGATAAGAATTGACACAGAACAGGTAAACCCTACAAAGTCATCATGTTGAAATGAACTGATTAAGGTTTAGTAGCATAAAACATCATGTGTAGTGTTTCCATGCTTGCTATATCTTGCTATTTTATATAAAAAAGGAAATGTCAATTATATATATTTAATAGGTTGATTAGCTGGTAGCAATATTATATTTTACATAAAGAGACAGAAATGTCTGCAGATCTATTGCCATACACATCTATTTAGAGTTAACTGTGAGTTCATAGAAAATACATGGGCATAGTAAACAGGATTTTGAAATGACAATTTTTTACTGGTTGCAAGTGCTAATTGCTAGTTTCTCAAGGGTATAGAATTAATCACCTGCTAGATTTACAGTCTCTAGGTTGAGACCTGAGGATGGAGGCAATAAGAAAAGCTCTTGAGGGACATATCATATGGTGAGTCTAAATATCAGTCTCTATGCATATGTAAATTGGTAACAAAGTTTTTTCAAAGCTCAAGTATGCTAATTTCAAACAGGCAAGACTAAAGCTAGCTTTTAGCAGCTGTTTAACGTCTGCCTGTGGGTGGTAGAGAGAGCTTAAAATACAAGCAAACAGTGGTGCATAAGTAATTAAGCAACATTTTGCTGGGCATAAATAATTCTGTTTATATTGCTCTTTTGAAGAATATGGAATACAAAATAACAGATCAAGTGCACCTTTGGTCACCAGAGGTTAACTGTTCTTCCTCTTTACCTTTTCTTCGGTTTTACGATTTAAGGAAAATAAATAACAGTCTGCTATATGGTCTTTTATAACTTTACAGGAAAGAAAATCATTTAAGGTGGGGGAAAAAACCTTTATTACAGAATCACTGCACTTGTAGTTCAACTATATTATTTTTAGTGTATTCCTCTAACAATTTATCAGGAAAAAATGTAATATCTAATTGCAGATTTGTTTGTTAACATTTTATCTTTTAGGATTGTTGAAAGCAGAGCTTGGGTTGTTTGCTCAAATGGAAAACCCAAACTTTCTACAAAGTCTACAAAAGGAAAATGTCCTCAGTTTTTCAGGACTAATTTGAATTGTGTTATGTATTATAAATAAATATATGAATAAATAAATGATTCTCCTAGAGATTGTTGCCTAAAAGTAAGAACTGCTTAAATCAATGTACTGCATATAGGATCATCACCTAATTTGAACAGCTCTTGCTAAGCCAGTAGAAATGTCTAAAAGCAAAAGAAAAGCTGGTATATAAAAAAAATTGCATTTGATTCAATAAAAACCTTGAAATCGACCAGAAGGAAGATGAAAGATTTAACACGATTTAGCAATACCTAGTCTGGAAAAAAGGATTATAGATACTAACTGTGAAAAGAGTCAGGGGTTTAAACTTTGTTTGCTTTAAATATTCATGGTTTAAGGAGTTAATGGTGAAAGGAAGTACTCAGTTGGGTATCAGATCTTATAACAGGCTTTATAACATATAAGAATGCTAGGAAGGCAGGAGTAGCCATTTATGCACAGGATTGCTATTTCCCTTTGCACTGAAGGAACAGGTAAATGAAATAGGATTTTCAAAATCTCCTTTTATCCTTCCTCGACATTCTAAGAAAATATGTAAAATTTGGTGAAATAAAAAAAATTATTTCCCTTTGCACTGAAGGAACAGGTAAATGAAATAGGATTTTCAAAATCTCCTTTTATCTTTCCTCGACATTCTAAGAAAATATGTAAAATTTGGTGAAATAAAAAAAATTGTTTTTTTCTGACATTTCTAGTTTTTCTAATTTTATATTTTGTTTCTTAGACCCACTACGGGGTTTGGTTTTAAATCCACATGACCTGAGTAGAAGAGTGGATTAGACCCACTACGGGGTTTGGTTTTAAATCTACATGACCTGAGTAGAAGAGTGGATAGGGCAATGGTTGTGGGCAGACGTGGTATACAGTTAGAGTTGATCTGTGGTCTTTCTCTATGAAAGATATCGATGCTTTGCACCTTGTTTTTCTTCTTCCTCTTCTACCATATGTGCATATTCACACCTGCTCCAGTTTCCCTAACAAAGAGATTAAATTTAATTACGTGATTGGAGAGTAGTCATTTCTTTGGACAGTAGTCTAAAGTTCCTCAGGCTTGTGAGACATCTCACTGTGATTCACTTAGTGAAGTAATTCATTCTCTACATACCAATGGGCATGGACCTCGTTACCTAAAGTATGGGGAAGGGATGGGACCAGCAAGCAAGCAACAGGCTCCCTATGTCTACACAACAATATTAAGATTTGTTTATGAATTCTGACAAAAATGGATAGTAAAGAGTCACCATTACTTGAAGTTGTATAATTGATGCTCTTTTTCCTTAGTATTTCACTGAAAATTGTACTTTTTTCCTATGCATATCCTGAATAATAATTTTTGGTATGGGAGGGATTTGCTTAGGTATGGTTAGGCTTATACTCTGATTTGTTTGTCCCATCAAGAATGGGCAGTTAATGAAAAATAAAAGTAACCTTGGAAATGAAATTGCTTTAGTTTGGGTTGCCATGGATATACCATGAAATCTTTGTCTTCCATCTCCTCACTCATGTGTCAGTGGAGGCTAACTGTTTAGGGACTTTATTCTAACTCATAAATTAAAATGTTTGTATTTCTCTTATTATCTGTGAAGTTATGAAGGTTGCCAAGTTTAGACTTCTGGTGGTCAGATTAGTTTTTCATGTGTATCTGTAAAACAGTTAATGCTTTATGTAGGCAGAAAGTAGTCCAATTTTCTTTTTTCTTTTTTTTTCCAGAATGGTGAGTCTAATTGATAACATATCTCAAAGGAGTGATGAACTTTGATGAACTCACCTTATTCCATTGACTAAAGTAATATTAACCTACGGGGTATATGGGAGCAGTGTATAGCCAACTAGGAAAGATCAGATTAGGGGTCCAACTAGAAAAAAGATAATCTAACAGATACTGAAATATGTAATTTTATCCCAGAGTTCAAGTCCAGTGTTAGATTGAAGTACCTGGCAGATATAATGTGTATAGATAGCCAATGCCAGATAATTACAATGAACATTATGCAACCAGAAAAATCCATAGGAGAATTCTAATCCTAGGATAGAGGCTGATTTTTTTTCTATGAACTTCAGCGCTTTTTGTAGTGCATTCAAAGATTTGTAAATATCTGTGCATATCTTACATGCATACATATATACATGGATGCATGTCAGAGAGTGGCAGAGTCTCTGTAGATACATTTACTGCAAAGATGGGTGAGGCAAAGGGATCCCTCATGGGTAACAAGACATGGTCTCAGAAACATCTGTAATCCATACCAGTTTGTGTTCAGTACTTTATCTCATCACAAGGAAATGCAAATACTTATTCATTCATCTGTTCACTCAGCCATTGAGTGTTTGCTTAGGTAGTGCAATGTGTTGGACACTACGGAAGTTATTGCATATGCAAATAAGTATAAAACACAATGGCCACTGAATGTAGAAATACTGGAAAGTCAGATGTGAGTAGTAAACATCCCTGGCAGTTGTCTTACTCCATCTCTGGCTTTTTTGAGCCCACATTATGTGTATATTAAGAGATGAGATTACCTATCGATGTGACACAGACTATAGAATATCTGTGAATACTGAATACCTGATTGTAAGCTTTCTTTTTTCAGCCACTCTGCAGAATTCTGACCAGTCACCTTGCTATATTCTTTGGAAATGATTGCATGGATACGTGCTAGTATATATTTGAGGGGTCTTCAAAATGTTCATGGAAAGATATCTTTTAACTCAATTTTTCCATGAACTTTTTGAAGTACACTGCATGCAAGCATATGTTGTTTAATATTATATTACAGTTAGATTATAAAAACTTTGAATAAAGGGGGTATATCCATACTTAAATGGGACTCCATACACCTATTCCCACCGTTCCCAGTGATCATTCAGAAAACAATTGTAGCCTGTTGATGAAAGCCATTTCAAAATGAACCTTTGTCTTATCCTTGTTTGAACACACAGTGTAATTTCTTTAGTCCAAGTTAAATTAATTGAAATTCCAAACTGTATTTCAAATCTCTTGATTTTAAATGATGGTTGCTTATCTTTCTGTATTCAAAAGGACAATTTCAATTCGTGAATCACTTAGTGATAGTTCTCCATTTAAACTTGGAAGCAACACTCTACTGGTTTGTTTTAATGGTGTATTAGTATGAAAAAGGTAGCTATTACATATTGTGAAAGAGTTTATCTGGGAAAATTGGTGGGGTAATAAATTCTGGTGGGAGAGAATAGAGAAATAACTCAAAACATACGAGTGTCTAAAAGAGGAGAAATCTTATTTTCAACTAACAAACCTCTTTTCCAGATATTATTCAGATCTTTTAGTCATGCCGGGGAAGTTTGTTTTGTTAATTTCCTTTAAACATATTTAAGCTTCTCTTTCTTTTTCTGTTTTTGATTGTAGTCAGCACATGGAGTTAGTAGACACTTGGACCAAACATGATGGTGACATTGGCAAATCACGTACTAATACTCTTACTTTGAGAGAAAAATGTTCTCTCTGTGTTACATCTTTATACAGAATGCTATTATGGGTATAATCTAAGGGGTAAAGAAACTTTTAAGAAAAAGCTAAAATCTACCATACTGTCTTTCCAACCAATCCAAATTAATGGCTGTATAAAGGGCAGGTCTGAAGCAAAGGAAGATTAAAATGTTTCATTGAAGGCCCAGAAATCTTCAGGTTGTATAAGATACCTCGAACCTGGGATCATCGCATCTGTGTTCTCTCCCTTTTGGTGTCAGCAGGAGAGGTGTACACACACTAGAAAACGTTCATCCTGTTTTGCTTTGTGAATTGAGCTTCTTCTTAAAGGCATCATCAAATCTGTTGACTATACCTCATGTTAAGGGAACAGCTACATAGAACCATTTCAGTATTTGTGTTTTTCACTTTGTTTTTCCTTATAGCTTTTTATGGAGATGATTGTACTATGTTGAGATCTACTGCAGCTGAGAAACCTCTCTCATTATATTTACTAATTTATATAGCAACCAAAAGGTAGAAGGGAAATAAAACAAAAACATATTTGGTAATTTCATGAATTTAAAAACTAGCCCTGGGGGAAAATGTATCACTTCATATTTTGTATCACTGCTGTGTTTAAGAAACCTAAAAATGGGAATTTCATATTCTCATATTTTGACAAGTACTTTACATTTGCTTGAATAAATATTTTACTATGAAAGGAATATGATTAAAAAGAAAAGAACCCCCACACTATTAACTTCTCAGGAACATTAAAGCAGTAAAAGTACACATTCCATGAGCCAAGGGATGCAGCAGCATTCAGTCAATTTCAACCAATCCTGAAAAGAGATTTTCTCTTTCTTTCTTATTTTTAAGCTTCAAGAAACCTGGCACTTGAAGAAAGGAGAGGTGTGCTTCAACTGTCAAATTGATGTGGCAGAATTTAGCTCTTTCCTGAAGAGCTTCTACGTCCCAAGAGCATAAAGACAATAGTACACTGTATAGAGAGCCAATAAATCAATTAGCTTTAACAGCCAGAGTTCAGGAAATGCATTTATTCTCTCCGATGAAAACATAGCTTTTCCTTGTAGCTATACTTCATACTGTTAAGGTCAATTTTTCATGTAGAAATTATATTTAGTGGCTGAAAAAAATCACTCATAAATTTTGTAAAGCAAAAAAGATTTGCTAATGTAGGAGAACAAGTTTGCTTTATTTGTAATTATCTATCTTTAGAGTAATTGAGATTCTAAACAGCCCCTAATAGCCTCACTGTCTCAAATTACTACTGCCTGTAACTTTACCTTGCCAAATATCAAAGAGCTTTTCAATTGCAACACTACCACTAAACCCTGGGTCATTTTCTAGCAATTAATTGGAAGAGGTGATTAATAGCTTAATAATGGGTTGCTCTGTGTTTAAAAAGTGCAGAGGACGTGCATAGGAAAGGAATATGTAATTTTGTATCCCTGAAACATAACCTAATTGAAAAATCAGCAGTTGGTCTTATTTACTTTAGGCTTGTATTTCCAAACCCTTTTTTGATCTACTCTGAGAAAATGTGTAAATCTGGAGAGTATTTTTTAATTAACTCCTTGAACATTGAACACACTATGAATTTAAGCAGCACAAGCTATTTCATGGCACCTGCTGTGCCGTAGTCAACTTCACAGGAATTTGAGGGCAATACATGTCAAGTATCTATCTCGATGTGCAGATGGTAGTGCCCATTCAGCAAGTCACCCACTACAGGGCCCCATGGATTCATATGGCACATTTACTATAGCATAGCCTTAATAGTGTAGTGCCTGGGAGTCTATGTCCACTTCTACTATGCACTCTTGCTACGTTCACTACAGACTTAGTGAGTGTAAAATCTGGCTGAAGCTTATCATAATATTCATCCAGAAACATCCATGGAGACAGTCAGTGCAATTTAGTGAGTTCACTAAGCTAAACACATTATGTCTTGAGACTGGGTTTCAAGGAAATGGCATATTGACTAGTCAAAAGGAGAGTAGTTCCTTTGGGGAGGAGGTCTCATGATAAAGGCAAGGGATGGGATTAGCTAATGGAAAGGGACCACGACTCATTTGTTCAACTCATTACAGCATCAGGTTTATTTATGGCAAGATGTTTGGATGTGGGACTCATTGATATTTTTTTCATTGTCTACTGCAATTGCTATGAATGGTCATGTGCTTCTCCGTTATGTTACTAGAAGAAAGTCAAGAAAAAGGCTCTGATTTCCCATAATTTCCTTCACATTACAATTCCTGCTTCTCATTCGAGTACAATTTTAGTCCAGTAAAACCTAGAAATACTGAACTACCTGTCCCCTTTGTACTTATACGATGACATAACATTCGAGAGAGTCAGGTTTTCAATAACTTCCTGGCACTTAGTCCATGGGACCAAACATAAAATGACAAATAAAGAACATATGAAATCATTCGAGTACAATTTTAGTCCAGTAAAACCTAGAAATACTGAACTACCTGTCCCCTTTGTATTTATACGATGATATAACATTCGAGAGAGTCAGGTTTTCAATAACTTCCTGGCACTTATTCCATGGGACCAAACATAAAATGACAAATAAAGAACATATGAAATAAAGAAAACTACTGGAAATGAGCTCCACTTCCCCAGCTCTCACAAACCCAGGTATCTATTCTTGAAGAAGTTTATTCTTCCAGGGTCAAGGTATCAGATGAAGACCCAATTGGTCTCAAGATGTTTCTCTCAACTTTCTCCACATTTGCTGAACTATACATTAGGTTAAAAAAAAACTATTAAAATTTAAAAAAAAATGACTCGATCTCCCACTGCTGAAAGACACACAGTCAGCCACACGTAGTCAGCTGTCATGAAGATGAAACAGCTTTCCACTGGTGAGGAAAGCTAGTCAACTGAAAATGATGACAAGATGGGCTTTACGAGATTGCTACACGCTCCCAGACAGGGCCTAGACGTCAAGGGCTGGAGAAGGCCTGAATGAACTTAGAAAAGGGTTCAGCTGGAAGGGGAGCAACTTGTACCTTAGAACTTCCTGCTGGGCAGGTAGCCTGATGTTAGCATCCTCCAGCTCAGAGTGACAAGCTCTGCTTCCAGGATGTGGTAAGGCAGACCAACTCAGCTGAGGTAGTTCTTTTCTTGCATAGCTTTTAATGATTTTCCTTGAGATAATAGGTTACTACTTTAAATTTGCTTAATTTTCTTTGTACCTACAGCTAAATCTCCCCATACCTTCAAATATGATTATCTATGCATTCACATTTTTGAATCTGTCAACTTTATTTCTTGGTGCTTTCTCTCTCATAAGGCTCTTTGTCTCAAATCTGGTTTGAATGTTTTCAGTCTAGTCCTAATAATAGTTAATTCTGCTAATAGTATTGTCTCATACTTGTCTTGTGGAATTCCCTTTATTTATCTCTTGCATAACTGGTTTAGTGTGGTGGAATAAATCCTCTAAAAAGCTTTCTGAGAAACAGTTCTTTCAAGTTGTTTGATCTGTCTGTCTGAAATATCAGTAGCCCACCATTGCTTGTCCCATGTTTGCTAGCTCTCAGTGTTTCTTCTGAGAAGTCTGATATCCTTCTGATTCTTAATCCCTTGTATATTAACTTTTTTTTTTTTTTGTTAAACAGCTGACCAGTACAGGGATTGAATCTGGTGCTTTGGTGTTATCAGCACCAACCTCTAACCAACTGAACTAACGGGTCAGCTCCCCTGCATATTAACTTTTTTAAAGGGGTGAATTTTGTTTTTTCTCTTGAGAAGAAATTAGAATCTAATTTCAATATGTGATCTTTTTTTCTTAGTAATTTCCCTATTGTCATCTATGTTTTCTGCTAGTCAGATATTAGAGCTGCTGAATTGTTCTTCTAGTTGTCTTATCTTTTCTCGTGCGATTTACCATGTTATTTCTTTCTAAGATAGTTCCTCATGTTTAGATCTCAACTCATATTGAATTTTTAAAGTTTAAAAATTTTTTATAATTTCCATGGCTCATATCCTATTCTGTTTTTTTTCAATAGCATTCTATCTCTATGCTTTATGAATGTTGTATTTATTATTTTTCCAAGTATACTCATGATATTATTTCCCCACAATTTTCTTTTTCATCAACTTTACCTCTATTTCTATTTCCTATTTATTTTGATGCTCTCTTTCTTTCTAGGTCTTTTGTTCAGATGTTCTCACAAATTCCTAGTAATTATTGGCTGTAGTATTTGGCAGCTCATCTTGCAGAGGAAGAACTGTCCATTGGCACCTTCACTCTACGGGGCACAGCCTGCTAGCCATCTTGCTTGTTTTCAGGGTGTGCAGGGCAGTATAAGCCTCACTGCAGGTACGGAAAGTGGGGTGACAAGAGGACTGAAAGTTTTGCTCTTAAGTATGTACACTTTTAGTTTGTTTCTTGGTTACAATGTGGTGCCTTTCCCTCATGATCTTCTGTGTACAATGTCCCTGAATCCAAGATTTCTTTGCCTTTAATTTGTTTTATTTTATTTTTCCCCCAGAGATTAAAATTCCAAGAACTACAGGGAAAGAGAAAATGCAATCCTTGGCTGTATAGGCTGTTCAGGTTATCTTTCACCCAGACGGCCTATTTCTAGTCAGATATATTGCCCTGTCAATAATTCTTAGAATGTTTTCTTTTTCTTGTGATGTTGATACACCTGTGGTATCTCACTTTGTTTGAAGAGTGGCCAAGGGAAAGGTCCTTAACTTTCAATGAAATTCAGGGTAGGCCAGGCACTATAGTGATGTTATTTTCATGAATCTTTACAATAATCATATTAGTTAAGAAGTACCATCTTTTACAGGTTAAGTAATTATGACTTAGATAAGTTTCTTAAATTATGCAAGGTTTTACGGCAAGTAAATGACAGAATCTGTATTTGTGGCCAAGTTTCAAAGACTCTGGAGCACATTTTAAAAAAAATACTATACTATAATGCCTTCACAACAAAAGAATATTTTTAACTGGGTCCAAAGCTGATTCTAGCAGAAAAAGATTTGATAGGCTGTAGAGCCAGCTAGAGTAGAAATCATAATTACTTTCTCTTGCTAAGTCACCTTTTTCCCTGCCTTCACTCCAAAGCCTCCACTTCCCCCTCCCCCATTCTTCTTCTTAAAACCAGCTTTTAAATTTTTAACTTATACTAGGTTATAAATTATTGGCCAAAACTTCAAAAATTGCCCCTCACTGGAGAATTTGAATGTTCATTAAAAAAATTTGTTGATCAAACTCAAGCAATGGGAAGTAGAAATAGACATAATTTGGACACAAGTCAATTCCTGAAATAACTATGTGGATGGATACAATACTGCCTGCCTATGAAGCAAGTTGTCAGTGTTAAGGGAAAAAAGGAAGCAATATGTCATTATCAGCTAATATTCCTTTATAATAGAAAGAGAAAGAGACAGAGAAAGACCTGCCTAGGACAATGGCAGGATAGGCCAGTTCCTAAGGACGTTGTTTTCCTTCCTTTCCCCAGCCCTCCCCTCCCTTCCTCTTTTCTCTCCTCCCTTCCTTCTTTTCTTCCGTCCCCCCCTTCCTTCTCTCCTTTCTTACTCTTCGTTTTAAGAGATAAGATTCAACTCATTTTTGTATGCTGACAGAAAGGATATTAGAGGGAGAGAGACACTGAAGATGTAGGAGCCATTGGGAGTAATTGAGGAGCATAGTCCTCATTGATGTGGTGGGTGGGGAGAAGGAAAGATCAGGACGTACGTTGAGGGATCTGCCATTGACAGGCAGTGGAGTGCTTCACTGCTAGTAACAGGTGGGACAGTAGAGCCTGAGCTGTTAACTGGTTGGTCATTTTGGTGATGATACAATAAAGGAGTCTGTGTGATGGAGATATTGGTGAAGTAAAAAGACCTTTTTCAAAGAGAATTCCTAACTAGTCAATAAGGAAAGACAGAAACAAGGACAAAAAGCAATTCAAGTAAGAAAGAATAGAAGCTGCTTTTGCTTGACCATCTTTAACAAGGACTTTTGGAGTTTTTTAAGTTGTAAGTTTCCAGAGAGATCATTCATTTGAATAATGGAGTAGTGATAGTTGTGCAGCAGATCATCCTACCTTAACTTGTGATTCTGGGTAAATCAACTTTTTTGGGGGGGGGTACAAATGTCACCTGTAAGTGTGTTCTATCTAAAACCTCTAAAACCTTGGGGCCGGCCCGGTGGCGCACTGCTACAGTGCGCCGCTTGGGAGTGCGGTGGCGCTCCCGCCGAGGGTTCGGATCCCACATACAGACCGGTTCCCGCTCACTGGCTGAGCGAGGTGTGGGAGCAACACCGAGGGTTGCGATCCCGTTGCCGGTCCCGGTCCGGTACGGGCGCGACACTGAGGGTTGCGATCCGTTGCCAGACACGAAAAAAGACAAAAAGGAAAAAGAAAGAAATAAAAAATAAAACCTCTAAAACCTGGACATGGATTCTGTCAATTTCTCACAAATTATTTCTTCACACATTTTCAGTCTCGGAATTCTATAAATCAACCTGGAGACTCCTTGCATTATTGGAGTGTCTGTGTTCCTATCAAAGGCTATCCTCACCTCTATGTGTCCCCACCTATCTGAGTTTCCTAAATATATTGGAGTTTTTAACCTGGAGACTCCTTGCATTATTGGAGTGTCTGTGTTCCTATCAAAGGCTATCCTCACCTCCATGTGTCCCCACCTATCTGAGTTTCCTAAATATATTGGAGTTTTTTTTGTTTTTTTTTTTTAAACAAACAAACTGGAAATGCTGTAGTATGAGCCATATAGTATCATGTATGATTGCATATGGTCTTTCCTTATACTCATTTTATCAGATAAATTTCTCAATGAGTTTCAGACACTTTAAGGTCAAGGAGCTGGCTGATAGCTAGTTCCCTACCCCTTCTTCAGTGCCTAATCCAGTGCTGCAAGTGTAGTAAATAACTAATAAATGCTCGTATGGTCTTTCCTTATACTCATTTTATCAGATAAATTTCTCAATGAGTTTCAGACACTTTAAAGTCAAGGAGCTGGCTGATAGCTAGTTCCCTACCCCTTCTTCAGTGCCTAATCCAGTGCTGCAAGTGTAGTAAATAACTAATAAATGCTCATAGAAAAGTGAAATGTATTTCTAAGACTTATCAGCTCCTGTTGTATTGACTTATACCTTTAAAACTGTGTTTGAAAAAGTACCTATACATATGTTTAAAAATCCAACCAGTACAAAAGTTACTTCACTAGATCTCCTCCTGTCCCCAACCTCCCGATCCTCTCCTCAGAGGCTTTCTCAGTTCCACTTCCTGTGCACCCCTCCT
The DNA here is from genome assembly GCF_000696425.1 of Galeopterus variegatus. Classification (NCBI taxonomy): domain Eukaryota; kingdom Metazoa; phylum Chordata; class Mammalia; order Dermoptera; family Cynocephalidae; genus Galeopterus; species Galeopterus variegatus. Next base: position 102,408 of record NW_007730494.1, on the reverse strand, counting down.
GGTGACGTTCATCTCACTCTGCAGTGTTCTATGTTGGCAGTCAGCCCTCTTTTTATCCAGATGGGGAAAGTTCTCTTTGAGTTGAGAGGCTGGTTTATTTTTTAGCTGCTGGAAAGTAATTAAAAATGAATGGATATCGTTGAATTGTAGGAAGCATATTTATTATTTGGAGTAGTTATAAAAAATTCCTTGAAATTAAAAATTATACTTTGAACAGGTCGATTAGTCAGATTTAATTTTTCTTTCACTCTCTTATATTGGTGTAAATATTTTCATCTGTTATGCATAACCAAAAAGTATATTAAGCTGTCAAAACATAAATGATTTCCTTTTGGCCACCATGGCTTGAGGGATTTATTTCATGTCTGTTGTGTTACTATTTGCCCCTAGGATGTATAATCTATATTTTAGGGGAATGTGGCTTACCGTAAGACACCTGTATTATTTATGTGTGATTAATATTTGCATTATGGTGAATGAGGTCTTTTGGCCTTACTTTTCTCTTATAGTGACTTAATCATTTCTCACAAGAATGTAGTCATTGTAATAAAACATTCCACATGCTGGTTTGTTTTTCAGCAATGACAAATGCAATTGTAGTAAAATGTGAATTTTCAGTTATTAAATATGGCATCATGAATGTAATTTACTAGGCTACATCTGCAAGATGCTGCTATGTGGTACTGCTGAAGCTGAATCTAAGCCAATCCTTGTTTGTATAAATTTGAATATAAACATTGGTGAACAGCATCTTTAAATCACCATGCTTAGGCCACCAGACCTAATTTTGTGTTTTCAGATATAAATCTGTAAACTGTACAACCAGTTGGCTATATAGATGCCTATTAAGATGGTCTCATTGTAATTTTCAAATTTGCAACAAATTATGAAGATTCTTGATCATCCTGACAGATAATATCATGGGCCAAATTAGGGCATATGTCAAAGTTCCTTTCAGTGGGTGGTAAGATATGAAATTTTTCACAACTTTCTTTCAGAAGAAGCATTTATGTCAGAAGAATGAGGAATTGTAAGAGTTCCAAAATCTACAAGGCTAAAATTCAATTAGATATTAATGCCACCTGCCAGAACAGTCTTCGTTCACAATGGTGACAATAAAACATACTGCTTTCAGCAGTTATTACACAGATTTGGTGTCATATGGACTATTGACTATAAAAGGAATTCATTTTAAAATGGCTACAATAAGTTCTTTAATTGTACTTTGGTATGCTTTGCCAAATACTGAGAAAAAAGGTATAAACATAAAACCTCCCTTTATGAATACAAAGAGGCAGTATCTTTTTTTTTTAAAGACATAGTACTTAAAATTTTTAAAGATACAAATAACTCTGGAATTTAGAAGTTTTTTTTCTCCCTTTGTATCTTATTCATTATTAGAGCTATGGCCCTATTTTTATACTGTAATATTGCAATGGGTAAATATTTTGGGGGAAATAAAAAACACCTGTCAGTATTTCAGAGAAGGATTTGATTATGTGTCTACTAAAGTTGTGATAGAAGGATCATGAGTGTAAATATTGGCACTGTGACATATTAAATACCTTTCAGGTATATAGCAAAATTGTAAAAGTGCTCAAACTTATTGAGCTCCCAGAGGAAGTCATCATGAGTATTAAAAAATGATGTTGATAATTATGCTAAATTCAACCAGGATACGGTGGACAAGGGCTTTAAAACTTCAGAAATATCAATTAAAGCCCAAGTTGTGTGCAATAAGCATCAAAAATTGATAAAAACTCAAATTTAGGTTTTTAGATTTAGTGTTTAAATCAATCAACTGCAAACAAGATTTAATTAAAGAATATTATTTCAAAGTGTAATTACCTACTGGGATTAGAATGAACCTCTATTGCCCATAATGTTCTCCTACTGTGATCCCACACTGAAAAATGTTGAGTTTTAGATTAATATGCATCTTGTAAGTACAAGTCCTAATCTCAATCTTAAAGGACATTTAAAACACACTTGGAACCTTCTATGCAATCAAGCCCAGTGTGACTACTCTGTCCACCATGCTAAATTTGTGATTACATTTTTTATGTGCATGATTTAAATCGCTTTAGCAGCAGTCCAGGGAGCATTTTACCCTGCATATTAATTACACAAAGGCTTTGTCATGTGAGGGTCTCAGTGGTCATGGTCTGTAATCCAGCTCATTTGAACTGCGAGTTCAGTTTTTGAGCATGCTGTGCACATCAAGTCCAGCTTTAAAGCTAGAATAAGCTGAGATGGTTAACAGGTATGGTTCCTGCTTAAGGAATGAATGCCATTTATTTAGTGACATCTGCAAACTAATTGCCTAAAAATCTGAAAGTGAATATGTGTGCTTAGAAAGCTGTTATTAATATGTAAAAGATGAGATTCCAAGCCACACCATTCCAGTTCCTATTGTCTCAAGCTAGCATTATCTAAATAATCATGTGATTCCTTCAGAAAATTCTTCATGTTACAAGAAAAGAATTTTCCCCTATTTAAATTTCAATACTTTTGTCACTGTCAATCCATTTATATGTCTGAAACCATTTTAGAACTTACGATTTAAAGAAGAATTAAATGAATGTTTCAATATATTTATGTATACCATCAAATACCAAGAAGCAGAAAATAAAAGTGAATGATCATTAAAAACCATAACATTTCAGCTGAAAAATTTCCAAATATTCAAGACTTTAACATATATTGCTATATTATAACAGTTTCTGAAAGATCAAAAATTAATATAGTCTTTGTTCACACAGTTTAGAGGTTTAGTCATGTAATATTAGTATACTGGGTATTATTAAAACAAAAATAGAAGCTTACGGATGACACTGGAAGCTTATGTCATGGAAGCCAGCACTGTTTTTTAAGCATGAGGGAGAAACAGAAACATTTTAGTGAATGCCACACAGAGATACACAGGACCCATGCCAGAATTTTAAAACCAAAACCAATAAAGGAGGGGCATGGGCATATGTTTGTGTATTCCGAAAAAAGACACTGAGAATTCAAACCCACTTAATAGTTAGCTGAGCAATTTAATAGAAAATAATTTTACTTTAATTTCTGTCCGAAAAAGTGTAATGACAGAAGTAGAGAGCACTCTACAGTGAAAGAATGGCAAGTGATTCAAGATTCGCTTTGCAGGGAAACTCCACTGAATCTTTGCCAACTAATGATGGAGCAAACAATCTTTTAATTGACACTTATTACTACATTATCACACTATACTGAAAGAGCAAGGAAAGTACAATAATTTAAATGCTGACTAAAATGGACAGACTAAATCAGAGCTACTGAAATACTTTGTAAAGCCTAAGTAGAAATAAATAAGGATTGATTCTTCTTTTTGTTACTTTAAAAAATGTATGGCATATCTATCATGCCACCAATATTTGAAGAAGGAATTAATCATCTCTCAGAATGATCATCTGTTTTTTAAAAATACATATTTTCAATTGTTTATGTATAACTTTTCTTATTCAAACCAATTTGCTTTTTCCTTCTTAGTCTCAAAATTCAGCTTGTAGCTAAATATTTAAAATTCTTGTAGGGACTCGTGGAAAAGTTCTACTCATTCATCATTTAATACAAATATTTTTAAAAAGGATGCTCCATGCACTAGGCAATATAAATGGTGCTAAGGAGAGACAAATAACTAAACCATGGTGTCTGGCTTAAGGAATTCACAATCCATAGGAATCAATGACAAAAACAAACAAACCCCCCAAAAAACCCAAAAGCAGATTAAAATTTAGTATGACAAGAACTTTATGAAAATAAGGAACTTCACTTTTCCAAGCCTTTCTGTCTTCCATTGTCAAATTCATTCTTCATTATATAATAAGTGTTTTGTAAATAAATTATTTTCCATATTCTTTGAAATAAAAATCATTTTGGAAAGAAAACAGAGGAAATTTGTTATTAGCATTTACACAAATATGTATCATATAGACTTATTTCTATTTAATCAGGGCAAAGTTCATGATTTAAATAAGGTAGATCCATTCAAAAGGTAGAGAATTTTAACATGAATTTTTGCTGAAGGAAGAATTGTGTATAAGTTTAACATTAGGTTGTGATATGCAAAGGGTATATAAAGTTACAGATATTTTTGTGAAATTGGCTCAAATTCATCCTATGGATTGAGTTGTATATTTGGTGTGGTATTTGAAGAGTCAAATGCTACATTGACTTACACTTATGTATCATTGTATTATAAAAAGATTCAAGAGAAATTTGGCTATGCCATTTAGCAGGTCTGACAGCCTTTGTAGGAGTGTGAACACTCAAGAGGCCATGTAAAAATGCAGTGTCTATGTCTGAACATTTGTGCTCTCGCACTGTTGATTTGGGTTACGAAAGATTATGTTTTTAAAGGAACAGCATCAATTCAACAAATTCTAAAAAATTAATATTAATTTCAATTCTGATAAAGTGGAAAGAAGTTTAGGATAGAGATTGAGCTAATTCAAATTATAGAAGCAGCCTTTGCAGCTATCTGATTATCTTAGTGAAAAAGAATCATTATTAGGGCAAGACTTGATTCTGTTTTTCATTTCCATTTGGTAACATTGATGCCAAAAATTATGCATATTTGGAAACATCCTTGACAATTGAGTTTTTCACTTTTCTTCAGGATGTTTGGCATCACGTAGTCATAGTCCTCATTGAATTTTGTACCCTTTACAATGATTTCATAACAGAGAAAACTATTTCATACAAGGCATATTGTAAGAACCTATTACTTAAATCAGTTTGACTACTAAAGCCTGATGCCAATCGATTTAAATTTTATCAAAGAAACAGAGTGTTTTCTTAAAATAATCTGTCTTTTAGCAACTGCCTAGCACTATTCATAACATAGTGTAACTCTTCCCACACAAATTCACTGAAAATTATGCATTTGTGATTATTTACTTAAACTTCCCAGTTTTTTAAGAAACATCTTTTCTCCCTTACAACTGGTCCAAAAGTCTGGCAATTAGAATTTAAAATACCTTTTCAGAGTTGATGACTTTTCTTTAATGTACTTTCTCCTGTTTACTTCACAGAGTTGTGCATTAATAAAAATCCATAGATTAAAGCCATAAAGTTATTTTTCTAATGAAAAGGCTCCCTAAATATCTGACATTTTGTATCAAATTTTAATGTTTCCAATTTTGAAATCTCAGCAAAAACTGTTGATATGGGTCCCCTTTGATAAATTATAAAGGTAAACTTTAATGAACATTGAATAGTATCACCTTTGCTACTTGGGGTAATAGAATAAAATAAAACAAGCAACACATTTTTCTTACTGCCACATGCCTCTCCTTAATAATAACTTTTGTCTCTTCTGCAGAAATAGATGCTGTGTAAGTCTCATTAAATTACCTGACTGATGGAATAAATACACAGCCCATAGCTCGGCAGTCCATAGTAAACTGAGCAAGGGTCTTGATATCTCAGAGTTCTGCTTATTTACACATGCCTTGGACTCTTCTCACAGATATGTAAATTATTCTGGTTAAAACTAAATGCTAAAGTCTACACCATTAGTCTTCCACTTCATGATCTCCACATGGGGCTGTTAGAGGGATAATGTACCATACAATACACGGTTTACTTTTAATTAATAGAAAAAAAAATGTGAAATGAATATTAAGTGTTGCTTAATGTGAAAGAAAGCTCAAAGCAGTTTGGTTGTTATTTATTTATTTAAAAAAATATTCAGTTCTGCTTCATGATTAGAAAATAAGTAATGCATTACCACACTGAAAGGCTTGCTGGAGCCTTTGGAAGAAAAAAGAAGCTTGGAGAGGTCTTAGCAAACCAGCTAATGGTACTGGGCCTGACAGAAAGAGTGGTTGTTTTAGAGAGAGGTCCTAGAAGCTCCACTCTGTGCCTTTTGAATCTTAACAGAGCTTTTCTGCTGTCTCTATACTCCCTGCTGAGATTATGTCCCTCTCTATACCATACAAATTGTAGAATCTAGTATTAAATCTTAGAGTAAAAAAGCTCATCAAATAGAGCATTTAATTAAAACACAAGATCTGTTTGTCTGTGTTATAATTCAATGTGTCAAAATTAATGCCTCTGTTTTTAATAAATAGAATTACCAATTCGCAAACAGTTTATCACACTGTTCCCAACCACAGAATGGAATTTTAATTATATAACATTATTTATGGCAATGAAATGATCGTGTTTCATAATGTTTGCTAACAGCACAAGTTAGGGTTTAAAAAGAAAAGCTCTATTAAATAATCACTTCCTCCAGCGGATTCTCTTTTGTCTCATTTGGCTCACCTAGGATAAGGTAAGGACCTTGGGAAAAGACAAAGAACATGAACAATTCTGGCTAGGCTTTAGGAGATAACAAAGTCCTCACTGAAGGCACTTATTTGCAAGATTAAAGGGTTTGAAGTAAAGCCTGAAATTAGTAACTTTTCATCTCCTTTTACCCAGACAGCCAGTGTTTTGTAATAAAATAAAGACCTTGCACTTTCAAATCTTTGTGCCAGACAGACTGTGAAACTGAATGCTACTCAATTTTAAATTATTCATACATTCTTAATTGTGATGTTATCCTTATAAATGATAGTAATGGTACTATTTAAAACCTAAAAACCAGCAGGCACCTGCCAGTGAAACGGGTTCATTTAAAGCACAGCCATCGAATCCTTAATATGAGAGGTTATTTCAGAAAACTCAGCAAGGAGAAAGTCAGTAAGACATTTGATTTTACAGTTAGGAATTAGGTAGCTTGACGTGATTAGAAGAAGGGAAGTGAAATGCCAGTGCTTAATTTACAGAGAATTTACAGACCATTTGGAAAAATCACTCAGGGCTTGGAGAGTACCTGCAGAAAATTCTGCTAACTCTCCTTGTAAGAGCATTAGCAACAAACAATTGTTTTTGTGTTATTTAGCAGAGATCAAAATATACTGCGAGGCAAAAAAACCATGTAAGATCATGGATGAAATGACTTGCTCACTTTAAAAAAATATGAAAGTTTGTGAGTGTGTGTATGTGTGTCTATGTGCCTCTGTGTGTGAGTGTGAGTGCTTAAAAAAAAGTTTATGAGAAAGATCCATGTAACTGTCCAAATAGTTCTTTTGAGTATTAAGGGAACTGAGTTGAGTCTGTAAAAACTAAGATCTTTACAAGACATACCATACCAGTCATTTTACTTTCTCCAACATTTAAAAAAAATGATGTTGCTTTGAATTCATTTTCAGAATCCTTTTAGTGATATCAACACTTGTCATGCTGTTGGGAGAAGAAATGTCTCTCTGAAATGTGGCCATATTCTTTTGAAACATAGTTGTTAAAAAAAATAGCAACTTTTTGAGGTTGTGTCATTTTTAGATGGACATTTTTACATACATCAATTTCTGTAACCTTTTGAACATTTTTCTTTTTTTTTCTGTTTATAATTTCACATTAAAAGCCTTTAATAGGAAAAAAAGAACTTAGCTGTTAAATATGTTATTTAATAACTATCAGTTTTCAGGCAGACTAAATGAGTACAGAGATTAATAACAGATATCTATGCCTTCAACTTTAGGTCCAAGACATGAGTGTCTACAGGACTCTAATGATACTGTTTCAGGTATCATTAAATAATCTAGCCTGTATATCATTAAAGCCTTAGAAGAGCTGATGTTAGTGAACCACACTTGAACACCTTGAGATCTGTTATTTATTCCTGAAGCCTGTTCTTGTACCCATTAAGAAAAGGTATTCTCTTGTCCACAAGTCTAAAAATTAATTAAAAAAATTTTAACACTACTTTCCACAAAACCCCAACCAAAAGTTTTTGTTGATGAGTTGTTTATTTGATTGCTTATGTCTGTTATGTGGCCTCATTGAAATGAACTTGTTTTTCTACATGCATATATACTGGCAAACAATATTTATTTGTAATTAGGAAAATAAATACAATGATCAGATAAGAAGTCTAATAATATTATACCATTAAATTAAGGTGTGTCATATTTGAAACGTATCTTTTACTTTGAATTTGAGATTTTAGAGTTTTAGAAGGTAACATTTATGTGTTTCAAGTATGGGAGCTTGATTCAGACTGTTTAGTTAAAATCCAGGGTGTGCTCCTTACTTACCACCACTGTGTCCTTGACCTCAGTAAGGACTAAGTGAGATCTTAGAATCAACGCACTTAGACTGGTGATTGATTCCTAATCACTGGTCAATAGCTATGAACTATTTTGAAGGTCAATTTTGAGGGGAACCAGGTTTGTACATCGTTTTATATAGTCTTAGTAGAAAATGATTGGGCCATTAGAACCCAATGAGAGTAATCATAAAGTCAATTTTATTTGTTTCACCATTCTTTTAAATCATTTGAGGAGATAATTCTTAACCTTGATCCTTGATGAAAGTTCCATCAGGCCCCATGACTTCTTGCTCATTTAAAAAAAGTGTTGTCTATTGTTTCCTTAAGTTCGATCCTCAGTTTTTTAATTCACTAAATGAAAAGATCTAGCCTCCCAAATTATCAGAACTTTTAACTTAATTTAATCTAACATCATTTCTCAACTTGTATTTCATCACGCCAACAAGGGCTGGAACTTGTAGTGGGCAGAGTGTGGCAGTCTCTTTTGCCCCCACATAGTGGCCTCACCCCTCAAGGCTGCTAACCGAGGTTTCAGGTTCTGTCAGGGTCCAAAGGTACTGATTGAGAGGAACCGTAGAGGGGTAAGAAAATTCACCACATTATGCTTTTACTTATGCATATTTTTCTCTAAAACATTCTCAGTTGTATGCTTGAAGAAGTTCAGTTTGTTTTTAAAGAACATGTCTGCCATGATGCAGAAAGGATTCCAGTTTATATGCCAACCTCACCCTAAAATTACCACTAATCACATGCTAAAAATTTCTTTCCAATCATTTTGCCCTATATATATTATGTCACTATATTTACGGGGCTAAACAACAAATCTGAAGTATTATATGTATGTGGCTTGAGGCATAAACATTACCAGGTTTTAACTTCACCTCTTACCAGCCTCATTTCTGCTTTCAAATTTATATTAAAATTACCAAACCTTCATGAATTACTCATTAATATACAAGATGGGCAGGAAGATTCAATCACCTTTAAAATTCCATATAGGAGAAAATACACAAAGGCAAGAGTGCTACTTACATTAACTCTATTATGAAATATGTTTATTATGATAAGTACAATTATTTTATTAATTTCAAATACATAGTGTGTAATTCTGAATTAAAGAGACTATTGTTACACCCTTTCTTGATGTTAAAACTATTGGAAGAAATTTTGATAAACTTCTGGACAGAATATTTTCCATTGTTATATTTTCCATATGGAAAAAAAATAAGCTTAAGTGTATCTTATGGAAGACAGAAGAATGGGCTTTATTGATGCCCAGCCTTCCTTTACCCCTCCAAAATGTATTTTTACACACACAAACATGCACAAATATTTAAATTTGGATATTCCTTTTGATTGCCAACTTTTTCTTTAGAAATTACCACATACATAATATATCCTTAAGATTAGGCTGAAGGCTATATCTTAAAAAGATAACATTAATTGTACATTAATTGTGTCTTACATTCATATATTTTCTTAAATTTTTTAATTTGAGAAAATTGTAGATTCACATGCAGTTGTAAGAAATCATGGAGAGATCTCATGTATCCTTTACCAGTTTTATCTAATTGTAACATCTTGCAAAAACTATAGTTAACATCATATCATAACCAAAATATTGACATTGATACAGTCAATATACAGAACAGTTCCATCATCAAAATTATCCATCCTATTGCCACATCCATTCCCACTTCCACCCCTTTCATATTTCCATAATTCTGTAATTTTGAGTATGTCACATAAATGAAATCATGCAGTATATAACCTTTTGGGTTCATGCTTTTCAGCTAGCATAATTCCTGGAGATTCACCCAAGTTGTGTGAATTCACCCAAGTTCATTCCTTTTTGTTGCTCAGTAGTATTCCATTGTATAGATGTACCACACAGTTGATCCATTCACTCGTTGAAGGATGTCTGAATTTTCCCATTTTTTATCCGTGAACATTTGTTTACAGATTTTTGTGTGAACATAAGTTTTCATTTGTTTGAGATGAATGCACAAGAGTTCAATTGCTGAGTCATATGGTAGTTGCATGTTTAGTTTTGTAAGAAATTGCCCAACTGTTTTCAAGAACGGCTGTACCTTTTTGCATTCTCACCGCTAATGTATGAGTGATCCTACTTTTCCAAATTCTCACCAGCATTTGGTGTCACCACTATTTTTTAACCAGTCATTCAAATAGATGTATATTGATAGCTATTGTGGCTTTAATTTGCATTTCCCTAATGGCTAATGATGTCGAACATCTTTTAATGTGCTTATTTGCCATCTGTCTATTCTTTCTATGAAATATCTCTTCATGTACTTTGCCCATTTTCTAACTGATATTTAAAAATTTTTGAGTTTTGAGAGTTTTTGTGTATTCTAGATACTAGTCCTCTGTCAGACATGGTTTGCATGTTTTCTCCCAGTTGGTAGTCTGTCTTTTTATCATCTTCACATAGCAAAATTATGAATTTTGATGATGTCCAATTTATCATTTTTTTCTCTTATGAATTGGGCTTTTGTTGTCATTCTAAAAACATTTTGCCTTACCTGGAATCTAAAGATTTTCTTCTATTTTATATTTAGTTTCTTTTCTTTTTTTTTTTTTTTTT